>NC_143042.1:33092500-33392500 GCF_057628025.1 Oncorhynchus mykiss
CATCCTATCCTATTCTATCCTATTCTATCCTATTCTATCCTATCCTATTCCATCCTTTTCTATCCTATTCTATCCTATCCCATCCTATTCTATCCTATTCCATTCCATTCCATTATATTGTCCTATTCCATCCTATTATATTATATGCTATTCTATCCTATCCTATTCCATCCTATTCTATTATATTATATTCCATCCTATTCTATCCTATTCCATCATATTCAATCCTATTCTATTCTATCCTATCCTATTCCATCCTAATCTATTTCATCATATTTGATCCTATTCCATCCTATTCTATTCTATCCTATTCTATCCTATCCTATCCTATTCCATCCTATCATATCCTATTATATTTCATACTATTCTATCCTATTCTATTTCATACTATTCTATTCTACCCTATTATATTCTATCCTATTATATTATATTATATTCCATTCTATTGTCTTATTCCATCCTATTATATTCTATCCTATTCTATCCTATCCTATCCTATTCCATCCTATTGTATTATATTCTATTCCATCCTATTATATCCTATTCCATCCTATTCAATCCTATTCTATTCTATCCTATTCTATTCTATCCTATCCTATTCTATTTCATCATATTTTATCCCATTCCACCCTATTCTGTCCTATTCTAGTATATCCTATTCTATCCTATCCTATTCCATCCTATTCTATTCCATCCTATTCTATCCTATCCTATTCCATCATTTTCTATCCTATTCTATCCTATTATATTCCATTCCATTCTATTGTCCTATTCCATCCTATTATATTCTATCATATTCTATCCTATCCTATTCCACCCTATTATATTATATCCCATCCTATTCTATCACATTCTATTCCATTCCATTCTATTGTCCTATTCTGTCCTATTATATTCTATCCTATTCTATCCTATCCTATTCCCTCCTATTCTATTCTATTCTATTCCACCCTATTCTATCCTATTCCATCCTATTCTATTTCATCATATTTAATCCTATTCCATCCTATTATGTCCTATTATATTCTATCCTATTCTATCCTATCGTATCCCATCCAATTCTATCCTATTCCATTTCATACTATTCTATTCTACCCTATTCTATCCTATTCTATTCTATTCCATTCTATTGTCCTATTCCATCCTATTATATTCTATCCTATTATATCTTATCCTATTACATCCTATTCTATTCTATTCTATTCCATCCTATCCTATCCTATTCCATCCTATTCTATTATATTCAATTCCATCCTATTCTATCCTATTCCATCCTATTCAATCCTATTCTATTCTATCCTATCCTATTCCATCCTATTCTATTTCATCATATTTTATCCTATTCCATCCTATTCTGTCCTATTCTATTATATCCTATTCTATTCTATCCTATCCTATTCCATCCTATTCTATCCTATTCTATTTCATACTATTCTATTCTACCCTATTCTATTCTATCCTATTCTATTCTATTCTATCCTATTCTATATTGTTGTGAAATTGTTAGATATTACTGTTAGATATATCTGCACTGTTAGAGCTAGAAACACAAGCATTTCACTATACCCGCAATAACATCTGCTAAACATGTGTATGTGACAAATACAATTTGATTTGTTTTGATTTGACACACTGTTTCTAAGAGATGGGAAGAAAGAAGAAATGGATTCCAATCTATTTCATTTATGCATATAGGCTTACTGTATACATCATGTGGTTTGAACATACACTATATATACAAAAGTATATGGACACCCCTTCAAATAAGTGAATTCGATGATTTCAGCCACACCCGTTGCTGACAAGTATATACACTTGAGCACATAGTCATGCAATCTCCATAGTCAAACATTGGCAGTAGAATGGCCTTACGGAAGAGCTCAGTGACTTTAAACGTGGCACCGTTATAGGATGCCACCTTTTCAACAAGTCAGTTCATCAAATTTCTGCCCTGCTATAGCTGCCCCGGTCAACTGTAAGTGCTGTTATTGTGAAGTGGAGCAACAACGGCTCAGCCACACAAGCTCACAGAACGGGACCGCCGAGTGCTGAAGCGTGTAAAAATCGTCTGATTTTGGTTGCAATACTCACCACCAAGTTCCAAACTTCCTCTGGAAGCAACAGCCTAAGATCACTATAAGCAATGCCAAGCGTCGGCTGGAGTGTTGTAAATTTCACTACCATTGGACTCTGGAGCAGTGGAAACACGTTCTCTGGAGTAATGAATCACGCTTCACCATCTGGCAGTCCAATGTACATATCTGGGTTTGGCGGATGCCAGGAGAACACTACCTGCCCGAATGCATAGTTCCAACTGTAAAGTTTGATGGAGGAGGAATAATGGTCTGGGGCTGTTTTTCATGGTTCGGGCTAGGCCTCTTAGTTCCAGTGAAGGGAAATCTTAACACTACAACATACAATTACATTCTAGACGATTCTGTGCTTCCAACTTTGTGGCAACAGTTTGGGGAAGGCCCTTTCCTGTTTCAGCATGACAATGCCCCCGTGCACAAAGCAGATCGGTGTGGAAGAACTTGACTGGCTTGCGCAGAGCCCTGACCTCAACCCCATCAAACACCTTTGGGATGAATTGGAACGCCGGCCTCAAGCCAGGCCTAATCGTCCAACATCAGTGCCCAACCTCATTAATGCTGTTGTGGCAGAACAGAAGCATGTCCCCAAAGCAATGTTCCAACATCTAGTGGAAAGCCTTCCCAGAAGAGTGAAGGCTGTTGTAGTAGCAAAGGGGTGACCAACTCCATATTAATGCCCATGGTTCTGGAATGAGACGTTCAACAAGCAGTTGTCCACATACTTTTGGTCATGTAGTGTGTCATTTGGTGCCTCTTTGTTCAGCATGTTTGCTTGCTTGTCAACCAAACGTCAGCAAGAACATCATGCAGAAACAACCTTCCTATCCTCTCTTCTCCTCCTAACACCATGCACCTCTGATAGGCTTTTGTGTTTCTGTAATGGACAGGTGTCTGTTTACACTCGTAGAAAAAAGGGTTCCGAAAGGGTTCTTCGGCTGTCCCCATGGGAGAACCGTTTTTGGTTCCAGGTTTGGTTCGGGTTCCATGTAGAACCCTCTGTGGAAAGGGTTCTATATTGAACCCAAAAGGGTTCTACCTAAAACCAAAAGGGTTCTAACCTGGAACCAAAAAGGGTTCTCCCATGGGGACAGCCGGAAGAACCCTCTTAGGTTCTAGATAGTACATTTTGTTTTAAGAGTGTATCTGTGTAGTAATTATCTTTCTCATGTGATATTTCATGTCACTGAGGAGGTTAACAGATAGAAAAACGAGTGAAGCGTTAACGCGGGTCGTAGACGGTGGTGTGTGTGCGCGCGCGTGTGTATATGTGGACGGTCGATTGATTGGAAGGGCGCTGCTGAGGTGTGTATTGATGCCATGCTAAAGTTCACGTGGCAGTTAGTGATTCATTGTGTGTGCAGGTTTGTGTGTGTGACACTGTCACTGCCCCCCCCCCCTCCCCCTCCTCCCCCAGTGTGTTTATGGCACCGTGCCTATGCATGCCAGTTGATGGAAAAGTACCAGTTAGAGACAGGGGAGTGTGTTAGGTCTGCTGGGGCCAGACAGTGTTTTCTCTGTCCCAGGCAGGCGGCCTCCCTCCCTCCCTTCCTCAGCCCAGACACATCTCCCATCGACAGATTATCGGAAATGTCTGGCCCTGCCTCACTGCTTCAGCTAGAAGCCTCATTCCCCCTGGGGCCAACTAACACTAGCTGTCCATGCATGCATGGGACAGAGAACACACACACAGATGGAGACAGAGATACACTCTTACACATAGAAATACACACAAAAAAGTATGAAAATGTATGCACTCACTACTGTTAGCTACTCTTGATATGAGTGTCTGCTAAATGACTAAAACGTAAATGTACACACATATTACACACGGACGGGGGAAACACACACACATGGACACACACACACATACGGGCGCATACGCACATGGACACACACACACAAACGGATGCATACGCGCATGGACACACACACACATACGGATGCATACGCACATGGACACACACACACATACGGATGCATACGCACATGGACACACACACACATACGGATGCATACGCGCATGGATACACACACACATACGGATGCATACGCACATGGACACACACACACATACGGATGCATGCACACACACAGGCTTTAACCACTCAATAATCTCTGCACCTTTCCGGAATCCCTTTCCAACGACCTGAGCCCTCCTCCTCTCTCGCTCGTTTCGCACCATGCTTTTCCCAAGCTCAGAAAAATGTGATTGTTTTCCGAGTGAGCCAGTGTTTTCCGAGGAATCCAGGGAAGCGGGTGAGGGGGAATTACCGAAGGGATTAGGGGGATAGGGGGTTGGCAGAGGGGGGCGCGCCACAGGGACGGATGCCAGTCGCCTCTCTCTGTGCCACATACAAACTGTTGCCAAACTGGACGGGCAAACTGGGCTGGCGTCCTGGCGATGACCAGAAGTCACATTAGTGCCGTCTGTGTGGTTAGGGGTTGTGTTGTCTGTGTTTTTCCTGACCAAGACCCCGTCCACTCTGGTCAAAACATTGGGATGCGGTAGTAAGTTAAGAGGTTATGGTTGTGTAGACTGCCTGACCAAGACCCTTTGAGGTTGACATGTTTTGAAGCTACTTACTCTGTCTGACCAATGCCCATTGATGTTAAAGTTGACCCATTGATGTGAATTACAGGGATATGGTTGAAGTGTTGTGAAGCATAAAGTATACAGGCATCTAGACAGTGTATGGGTGTAATAGGAATTGCCAGGACTGTAATGGGGAAATGTAAGGTCACTAAAAGTTGCATATATTTCCATATATGCATATATTTATATGTGTCTCGCCCTGACCTTGGTATTCTTTGTTTTCTTTATTATTTTGGTTAGGTCAGGGTGTGACATGGGTGATATGTGTGTTTTTGTCTTATTCTAGGATGTTTGTACTGTCTAGGTTTTTTTGTAGATTTATGGGGTTGTTTTCATCTAGGTGTTTATGTTGGTCTATGGTTGCCTAGATTGGTTCTCAATTAGAGTCAGGTGTTTATCGTTGTCTCTGATTGGGAACCATATTTAGGCAGCCATCTTCTTTGGGTATTTCGTGGGTTATTGTCTATGTTATGTTGCACATTAGCACATTGTTTATATAGCGGTCTCGTTCATATTATTTGTTTTGTTGTTTTTGTTCTTCGTGTTCTTCATGTTCTTCATTAAATAAAGAAGAATGTATTCTAACCACGCTGCGCTTTGGTCTACTCCATACGACGATCGTGACAATATGGTATTATTTGGAAAAGAGACCTAGGTCTCAATAACATTTTTTTTTTTAAATGTTAAGGTCTAAAAATAATATTTAGTTTATAGTGATTAACACAATGTTAAGCATATTCATATATGATGTACTACACATGATTTCCAGTGTTCAATTTGTGATACTCAAGGTGTGGATTGACAGTCACTAGACTTCATACTGAATGTTATGGATTATGTTTATGTCTTTTTATAGTGATTGACGCCAGACTGCGAATACACCGGTGAATAATCAGTGTGTCCTCGGTCCTTGTACCTCCAGTCTGGCATCAATCACTTATCAACAGATATGAGAATAATCCCAAAACATTCAGTGTCAAGTCTTGTGACCGTCATCCAGCACCTTGAGTGTCACGAACAGAACACTGGAAATCATGTGTCGTACATTGGGTTGACAGGTAGCCTAGTCGTTAGAGCGTTGGGCCTGTAACCGAAAGGTTGCTAGATCGAATCCCCCGAGCTGACAAAGTCAAATCTGTCGTTCTGCCCCTGAACAAGGCAGTTAACTCGCTGTTCCTAGGCCGTCGTTGTAAATAAGAATTTGTTCTTACTTGCCTACTTAAAGAAAGGTTCAATGGAAAATATACCTTTTTTTAGGTACACCAATCTAGTACAGGGTCAGCCTCCAGAACAGCCTGAATTCTAAAGGGAATGGAAATGTTGCTCAATTGGTATCAAGGGACCTAACGTGTGCCATTGACACTAGGCAGGATGGAGCCATAGACTTATGCTGCTTTTGCCAATTCCGGACTCTGCCATCTGCATGACACAACCCGTTGTGGTCGTCTGCTGCAAAAGCCCATCCGTGTCAATGACAGACGAGTTGTGGGCTCCCAGATGCCATTCTGCACACCACTGTTGTACTGTGCCGTTATTTGCCTGTTTGTGGCCCCGCTGTTACTGTAGCTTGCACGATTCTTGCCGTTCTCCTTCGACCTCTCTCATCAACGAGCTGTTTTCGCCCAAAGGACTGCCGCTGACTGTTTTCTGTTTGTCGCTTCATTCTCGGTGAACCCTAGAAAGACACTGTTGTGCGTGAAAAGCCCAGGAGGCCGTCCATTTCTGAGGTTCTGGAACCGGCGCGCCTGGCAACGACGAGGTCACTCGATTTTGCCCATTCTAACGTTCAATCGAACGATAACTGAATGTGCCTATGCCTGTCTGCCTGCTTTATATAGAAAGCCACGACCACATGACTCACTGTCTGTAGGAGCAAACCATTTTCGTGAACGAGGTGTTGTACCTAATAAGCTGGCCACTGAGTGTATAAATATGCTAAACATTGTGCTATTCACACTATACTACATTTCCCCATTAAATTGGGTATTTGTCATCTTTCTTTTTGAAGGATACTTTGTGTACCTAGCAGCTTTGGAGAAATGCTGGATGTGAGTTCTGCAGCATATTTCCCTTCTGTCGAACCTGCTGTTCAGTATTTATCCTTAAAGGCCCAATGCAGCTATTTTTATAGCAATATCAAATTATTTCTGGGTAACAATTAAGTACCTTACTATAATAGTTTTCCATTAAAATTGTCAAAAAGAAACACAAATCGCTTTTTAGCAATTTTATTGGCCTATTCACTCATTTATCACCTGACGATGTCATCAGGCAAGCCGAAACTCCACCCAGGCAAAACCTGCGGATTACAAGGTCATGTGTAGATTGTATTTTCAACCAGCAACAATCAGGAAATAACACAGATACAAATGTGTCACACTTTTACAGTGTAAGTTTCATAAGCTGTTGTACAATATGATACAAAACAGAATTTTGACTGCACTGGCCCTTTAAGACGGGATGTTATTTATCTATTTATCTCTAGAGTATATACTGTAGCTTTACTTTACTGGAGTTAAATCAGATCACATTCTCAATTACAGCAACGGATGTGCTTCCTGTCCATTTGCTTTATAGGCCTGCTCCTGGTCCCTAATCAGATTTTTGCACTCTCTCGCCCTTTCTCTTTCTCCCTCTTCCTGATCTCTATTGATCTCTCTCCCTCACTCCCTCCTCTCATTCTCTTTATATCAATCTATATCCCTCCAATCCCTCTCACTCCTTCACTATTTCTACCCGATCTCTTCATTTATCTATTCCTCTCTCTCTTATTTGACCTCTTCCACCCTTCTCTCTCACTCTCCAACTCACCTCCATCTTCTTCTTCTCTTCCTCTCTACTTTCTCCAATATTCTTTCCTCTCCTCCATTCCCCCCTTTCTCACTCCCTTCTTCTGGCCTTACTCCCTCTCCATCCCATCTCTCCCCCTCCATCCCTTCTTCCTGTCTCCAGCTGTAAAGATGAAGATTGAGAACAGCCTGCCCCGCCCCCAGCTCCCCGAGACCCCTCCCCAGACGGGCCTCCAGTTCACCGTGGCGACAGAGGAGGACTTTGAAGAGATCATGGCGATGAGCCAGGACATCTATGGAGGGCTGGACTACCTGCCGACCCGCTACACCGCCTGGCTGTCCGAGTCCAACCGCACCGTCATACTGGCCCGCAAGCAGGGCAAAGTGGTGAGAAAAGGTTATAAAGTGTGTCATAAACATGTTGTAGCATGTTTACAAAGATGTTATTAAGGTGTTTTAAGTGTGAGTGTGAGGAACGCTACCAGGCCTGGCAACAGGAGACCAACTGTACCGTTGTACTGGAGTGCAAAGAGGGAAAAGTGGGGAGAAAAGGCTATAAACAGTGTTATAAGGGTAATATAAACATGTTATAGCTTGTTTTTAAGGGGGTTATTAAGCTGTAAAAAGGGCTGTATTAGGAACTACCAGTACCTGCCCACGCACTACACTGCCTGGCTGTTCGAGACCAACCACACTGTCATACTAATGCTTTGCAAACAAGCAGGGCAAAGTGGTGTGAGGAGTTACAAGAGTCTTCAAGGGTGATACCAGAGAAATAGAATCCATGTTAAAGTCCTAAAGGAACCCTGGAGATTAGGAGTGGCCTACTTTGGAACCATTGAGAGTTACAGTTGAAGTCAGACGTTTACATACTCTTAGGTTGGAGTCATTAAAACTGGTTTTTCAACCACTCCATAAAATGTCTTGTTAACAAACTATAGTTTTGGCAAGTCGGTTAGGACATCTTCTGGGTGCATGACACAAGTAATTTTTCCAACAATTGTTTACAGACAGATTATTTCACTTATAATTCACTGTATCACAATTCCAGTGTGTCAGAGGTTTACATACACTAAGTTGACTGTGCCTTTAAACAGCTTGGAAAATTCCAGAAAATTATGTAATGGCTGTAGAAGCTTCTGATGGCTAATTGACATCATTTGAGTCAATTGAAGGTGTACCTGTGGATGTATTTCAAGGCCTACCTTTAAACTCAGTGCCTCTTTTCTTGACATCATGGGAAAATCAAAAGAAATCAGCCAAGATCTCAGAATATTTTTTTAGACCTCCACATTTCTGGTTCATCCTTGGGAGCATTTTTCTAACGCCTGAAGGTACCACGTTCATCTGTACAAATAACAGTACGCAATATAAACACCATGGGATCACGTAGCCGTCATATCGCTCAGGAAGGAGACGCGTTCTGTCTCCTAGAGATAAACGTACTTTGGTGCGAAAAGTGCAAATCAATCCCAGAACAACAGCAAAGGACCTTGTGAAGATGCTGGAGGAAACAGGTACAAAAGTATTTATATCCACAGTAAAACGAGTCCTATATCGTCATAACCTGAAAGGCCGCTCCGCAAGGAAGAATCCACTGCTCCAAAATGTCCTCTGGTCTGATGAAACAAAAATAGAACTGTTTGGCCATAATGACCATCGTTATGTTTGGAGGAAAAAGGGGGAGGCTTGTAAGCCGAAGAACACCATCCCAACCGTTAAGCACGGGGGTGTCAGCATCATGTTGTGCGGGTGCTTTGCTGCAGGAGGGACTGGTGCACTTCACAAAATAGATGGCATCATGTGGGAAGGAAAATGATTTGGATATATTGAAGCAACATCTCAATACATCAGTCAGGAAGTTAAAGCTTGGTCGCAAATGGATCTTCCAAATGGACAATGACCCCAATCATACTTCCAAAGTTGTGGCAAAATGGCTTAAGGACAACAAAGTCAAGGTATTGGAGTGGCCATCACAAAGCCCTGACCTCAATCCTATAGAAAAGTTGTGGGCAGAACTGAAAAAGTGTGTGTGAGCAAGGAGGCCTACAAACCTGACTCAGTTACACCAGCTCTGTCAGGAGGAATGGACCAAAATTCACCCAACTTATTGTGGGAAGCTCGTGGAAGGCTACCCAAAACGTTTGACCCAAGTTAAACAATTTAAAGGCAATGCTACCAAATTCTAATTGAGTGTATGTAAACTTCTGACCCACTGGGAACGTGATGAAAGAAATGAAAACTGAAATAAATCATTCTCTCTACTGTTATTCTGATATTTCACATTCTTAAAATAAAGTGGTTATTCTAACTGACCTAAGACAGTGAATTTTTACTTGGGTTAAATGTCAGGAATTGTGAAACTGAGTTTAAATGTATTTGGCTAAGGTGTATGTAAACTTCAGACTTCAAATGTATATTACCTAGAAATAACAAGAGAATTACAGATAATGTTCCCACAATGTGTATCTCTTCAGCTGTTCATAATCTCCCTACGTCTTTCTCTCCCCCTCTCTTTTCTTCCCCATCCCCTTCTCCTTTACCCCCCCCCCCCCCCCCCCCCCCCCCCACCAGATTGCCCTGGAGTCAGTGTGTGTGATAGATGACGGTGACACCATGCTGGTGGAGGGGTTACGTGTGGCCCCGCAGGAGAGGGGGAAGGGCGTGGCAGGGGTGCTTCTGCGGTTCTGCTCTCAGCTGGTCAAGTCCAAGTGGCCTGAGGTGAAGGTGACCAGGCTGACCCGCGACGACCAGCTGGGGCCCAAGGACTTTCAGAAGTACCGCCTCATCACCAAACAGGTAGGTATTGGTTAATTGGTTCATTTGTTGCTTGCCTGATTGGCTAATTGATAGATTCGTATTGTTAAACCTTCCAAATTTCCAACATTTTCCAAGTTATTTCTAGTCGCCCTATTTCTGACGAGAACTCTAGTCCACTTGTGTCAGGAAATCATGTTCTACCAAAATGACACATTCCCCTTTCACAACAGTCTATTAACCAACCACACAACCTTCTCTTTACCCTACGTCCCTTCACCACCGCCTCTCTCCAAAAGGGCATCCTGCTAGTTCGCTTCAATGCCGAAGACCTCAAGCTCCGGCTCTCCGAACTGGGGCTGCATGTGACCCTCCCTCCCTCCTCTGAGGGTACCTCCCAGAGTTCTGACACCCCCCTGGTTCCCCCGGTCCTTCTGGACCTCAACGAGGCCCACCAGATGTTCCTCAACTCTGGCCTGATGTCCAACGTACTCCCTAACGCTACCATCGTCCAGGACTGGCAGCCGTTCAAGCCCCTACCCAGCAACATGGCCATTCTTCTGAAGAAGGTAAAATATTATATCATAATGAGAACCTCTGTGGAAATAAGTTGGTTGACTTTATCGTGTTTGGGGTTGCAAAATTCCTGTAACTTTCCCCAAATTCCCAGGTTTCCAAGAAATCTCGGTTTTTAAGACTCTCGGAATCAGGAGAAAATAAGCATCTGTAAAACTTGGGAAAGTTACTCTAATTTTGAAACCCAAAAGTTGTAAAAATCCTTGATTATTTTCAATGTATTGCTCTACTCCCATGGCTGAAGCAACTCTATACGTATTTCACATTTCTCAAATAAAATGAATTCATTCATTCAAGGACATCGACTGGATGGTGGACGACCGCGACGTCCCCGCCGTGGCCAGCCTCTGCACCCACCCCTTCCGGGTGCCTGGAGGTCCTTACCGAGTTGGTGACGACACGTACTACCTCAACATCGACGTGTTCGGTAAGGACATAGGCCTGGTGCTTCAGCAGTTCCTGAGTCACCTCCGGCGCCACACAGCCACCCTGAAGGGCTACGTCATGTGTCAGATGTTTCTGGATCCCCCCATGTGGAAACCCATGGTTGAATTCTGTCGCCAGACACTGAAGGTGGAGCTGGTTAAGGAATATACAGAGCAGTGCGTGGTCGAGTCGGATGTCATGTAGCTGGCAGAAGAGGAAGGAGGAAGAGGAAGAGGAGAAACAATATGAAGGAAAAAACGGGAAAAGTTGACAAATTCAGAAAATGTTTCAGAGACCCAACGAATGAACAAACAGCATTCTCTTTAGAAAATGAAATGGGGAAAGTTCCCAAAGAAACTTCGGAACGATTAGCAACAACCTCCCTAAGCAAGTCTATAGTGAAACAACTTAGAAGCCGCGTTAGATTTGCAATATATTTGATATTAACACTACCGCTAACAAAAATATTTTAGGAAAAAAGGCAGTTATTTGAAATACCTTTTGACAAATTAGTTTCAATTAATTTCTCAGTCTTTTACCATTCAGTCATCGCAAAAATCTAACTCTTAACAACAGTAGTAACTTCATGCTAATGTTACTCCTTTAATAAAATAGAAAATGCAAGCTAGTTTATGGTATGTTATGCCGTTTAATCCTTTTTTTTTGTAAATATAAAGTATAAATATGTACACATTCTGAATTGCAAATAAGTCTGCACAACTCTTGAGGCACTTTATTAAACCATATGAGCTGTTGTGCTAAAGTGCGAGTGATGAAGTGAGGAAGAGAGGAGTTGGTTTACTTTTAGAGATGACTGAATTGAACTGATTTAGAACGCATCACTCCCATCCATAGTCATGGTAGAAATCCTTTTGGACTTATTCTATCTAACACCAAATCCCCAAATACTGTCGAACAAACAATAGACCTTCAGTGAATCCTACAGAGCATTTGCACGCTTATAATTCACACTAAATGGCTGAAACGGAACAGATAGAAACACACTTAGCTCCTAACACTGAAACCTGGCCAGTTAACTTTTAAAACAATTTAGTTGTCTTCGTTGTTTGTTTTTTTAACAGTCACTCAGTTGTTTTGTTTTTTTAAGCACTTAACCATATTGCTAATTTATAGCTACTTTTCCACGCGTACTTGAATGCGTCAGTAGTACGTAAAGAGGTAATATATTAACAGCAGAAGCTTTCTGGAGGCTGTCGTATAACAATGTGAAATCTAAGCTAACTCTATAGTAGATTGCTAACAATGTGAAAAAAGGTAGATGTACTATACAGTATTCCGCAAAGACTCAAACAATTGAACTAATATAGTTGAGATTGACTTAGCATTAACAACATTGTTCGGTAGCTAGAGACATATTTCAACGGTAAACGTCGCCATCACAAATATTATCTGACAGCCTTTGTAAAGGTTCAATTCTAGTCCCTCGTGGTTGTTGAAAACATCAACATAGATACTACAGTCACTCTAAGACACTTCATATCCACTCTACGAAGCTGCGTAGCCACCCTAAGAAGCTTCATAAGCTTTGGCACGTGGTAAGAGCTCAGCAAAGCAAATGGGACACAGTTTGCTCTCCAAGGCCTCATAACCACTCTACAAAGCTTCATAGCCACTCTACTAAGCTTTATAAGCTTTTGGCTCTTTGCTCTTGAACGTTCCCTTTAAGAAGTGATGCTTTTGACATGACGTAGCACTGAACGAGTCTACATTGCAACCCCCAAATTGAGACTGAAGCCATCTAAAACCACTACAGAAGAGAGACTGGACATTCTATGGACTCTCCAACCTGCCCTCGTTGTAAAAGGTACCTTGTTGTAAGGGATGAATTGGATGGCGGAAGAGAATATCTTTTTTAATTTTTTTGGTACACTGACCCTTGTCTGGACACCCCATCTGTCATCCTCCTGTCTTTCCGAGACGAACGGTTAAACACACTCACACATGATGAACTGAAGGATTGGACTGGATCGATATCGGACGATGGATGGACAAGATGCCTGGAGAAAGTGGAATGAAGAATGAAGCAAATGTCATACCGGATTCCATATTCGTCAAAGCAAAACAGAAACAACGAAACAATGCTTTGTAAAGGCTGATGATGATTTTCTCAGTTCTTTTGAGAAGCACGTTCTATTTTTTTCCACCCATTGAAGAAGCAAAGCTGGACTGACCCACCTTTTTTTTGCTGCAGCTAGTCGTGAGGAAGAGGAAGATAAAGATTTTCAGCAACCCGAATCCAGTGGTGAAGAGTAGTACACAAGCAATCCCACATAGATGTATTTTTTAACAAGATTGGCATTCACATTCTAGCCCATTTACATCTACCCAATGCATACACTCCACCCCCACCCGTCTCTAAAGTCTTACCCCTACCCCACATACGAAACCCCACATGAACCCACCCCCCCCAGACAAATAATTTCGGAGAAATTCTCCATGATATGGGAAGGTCGAGCTTTTCCTCACAATCAAGAACAACCCCTCTCTCATTCTCTCGTTCTTCATGAATAGATTCAAGACCAATTAAAAGCCACTGAGTTTAAAACATCCTTATGTAGAATATCGTCAACTCTTGGCTGGTCAAAGGTAAGGGGCCCTGGTTGTGCTGTCATATCCATGCTGGCCATCTGGTGTATGTAAATGGTCTTGGAGAGCCTGCTTTCCTGCTGCTAGTGTGTGAACAGAGGACCAGATGATGAGGGTTTTAACTATTCATGAAACTTAAGTAAAACGTTATTAACCTAATATAAACATTACTTGGCTTCTTGTTCATCAAACCTATTCAGAAAACCGCCGAGTTACTTGTGGCTCCGTAGGATACATAAGTGAGCAATAGTTTTAAGTTGGTGTTGGACGTTCGTGAGTAGAGATCCGTGTATTTACGGGAAAGCCATTGAGATGGGAGCGGAGGAGCTCATTTGTCTCTCTGAGGAGACGGAAGAGTGTATCTCTTGTTTGACATTTGAAAACTATCCTCTTTTCCCTCCAGTCCAGTTCCACACCCCATATCTGTCTTGTTGTCTGCCTGTCGGTCTGTCTGCACAACTGGCAAATGGGAAGCAGTTCTACTGTTCCTTCCTGGTCTCCGTAACAACGGAGCTTCCTGGTCTCCGTAACAACGGAGCTCCCTGGTCTCCGTAACAACGGAGCTCTCCGTTCTTAAAAGCATCCGAAGTGACAGTGAGGGGTGTGATATAGCTATCTTACAGTAACATGGTGTCATGGTAGTGGGACGCCGGTGGACGTTGCATGGTCTCAGATAGACCGTGTTGTATTGTATACCCATAATACCTTGCAAGGTCCACAGACCCACGGATCCAATGATTTTCCAAGACCATATGGCTAAATTGGATACCACAGCACAACCCAAGGATACGACAGGGAGGATGTATTTGGTTGGAGGGTGAACACGCTAGGTAAACTTACTATATCTGATATGATACGCACGCACGCACACACACACACACATACACGCATCAAATCCACACAAAAGGAAATTGCAACCTTCCCAAAAAAACTACCCCTCAGCCCCATCACGCCCATGCAATCTATTGCCCAGATGCCCACTTACCCCCGCAACAACATGCCCTAATCTATGTTGTATCTACTACCACAGAGACAAGGTTGTTGTCATACAAACTGCCTCAGTGCCCAACATACCCACCCAGGAAAGACTGTCTATACCCATGTTCTCCATCTTCACTTAGACTATACAAACGGTTGTCTGGTGAATTGGTGGTTTGTCTGTGTCGTCTAGTATATTTATATATATTTGACCTACAGATATGTGCACAGTATTTCAGAGGGATGTTGGATTCAGTAGGTATATTTTGTCTTGGGACTTATTTGATTATTTGTAAAGGTATGTTGGGTTGTGTGTTTGAGGGAAAGCTGGAAGGACAAAGTTTGGTAGAGACCCAAAGAGATTGGATTGGTTCTAGACTGCTTCACAATGAATTTGTCTCCCGTCAGATAATTCAGATTGATCAAAAGACTCTACAGCAGATAATCCACGCTGATCTATCCTTGTACTCAGAGATATTCTCTAGAGAAGTACAAGTCATCCACTGTTCTGAAACATTCTAAACAAACTCTCCTCCCTCCCTTGTCCCCCAGAGCACACAAACACAGCAAAGAGAATGAATGGTGTTTAACCAACAGCCTTGGAAATAGATACGGTCTATCTTTTAGGCTTTCCTAAAGCACTGTGTAGTAGTGTGTGACATGCACTTTACATGTGAAAGCTACTGTATGGATATGCACTAAACCAAGAAGAGGGTACTTCATACTCTAACCATCCCTGATAGCGCTGATTTGATTAAGGGTTTATTTTATACAGCGAGGTTACTGTGCTACCATTGAGTCGGATCTCGGTCTAATGATGGTAAAGTAAGCATTTTGTTCAGCCCGATTCATTCGCCCTCTGCCGCTGTGATTCTGTTGGGGAGGGCAGCAGTGCAGCGAATGAAACGGGGGTCTGTTCAAAATGATTGATGGAGTGTTGGGAATGGAATGGAAAGATGAACGGGAACACTCGATAGTGTTCTAATGTTTTCTGTCTCGCTGTCGTCAACGGCGATGTTAATCAGCCATGGTTACAATCGCCACGGTTACGCAACTCAGAGCAAAGATAAGATCTCCGTTGTGAATGAATTCTTTCTCGTTATGAATCTGATTAGATGCTTAATTGGTTGATTAAACATAATAGTCATACATACTCATTATTGATCACATTTGATGTACAAACAGTGCTTTGATTTACAATTCTGGTGACTGTTGATGGCTGGTTATCATCTTGCTGTGGGTTTGTGTTCTCCAATTGTACAAATTGTTCATTTTGTCTGAGATTCTTTAGTTTGTAAAAATTATTTTATCTTCTACTAATTATTTCCTCTTATCTAACCAGTATTTTTCCACCATCCATTTTTTCTCATTTTAAATCCTCACCCATGTTCACCTTGTTCTTAAAACCACTCAACATTTAATCTCTTTAAATCTAGATTTGGTCATTTTGAATGCAGAGATGGTTGTTATTAAAAGCCTGAGCTGTCATGAAGTAGATAGAGCAGAGACGTGTTACAGTTGTTAGCATTTTGTCTGATAGGGAAGCATGAAAGGTGCCATGGGATGTGTTTCAAACACAGGGAAGATGTATTGTCTCGAACCTGTATTGGTAACATTGCTTGTTCCCAGATCTGTAGGTGTTTCAGCCATCTCCTCTGTCTATGACAGTCAGAGAAAGTTGATTAAAACACATACTGATCTGGGACCAGTCTAGTGGCTAGTGGTAGCTATGCTTGGTGGTGGAGAAGGAGAGAGTAAAGGGCGTTTAGGAAATGGCTTTTCACTTCTTTTTTTTCTTGGCCTGGTCGCAAAGACAGACGAGGGAAGGAGAGATGGAGGGAGGTCATCGAGGATATGGGGTTGAGGGAAGGAGAGGTCAGGGAGAGCAGGAGGGGAAGGAGGGATGGTGTGGGGGTTGTGGAAGAGGAGATTAGAGTAGAGTAACAGGAGTCGCTCTCTCTCTCTTTATTATTGCATTACCACTTTGGTAATTAAAGGGCGTAAGAGGTTGGAAAAACCAGGGGCGGATGGTTACAGTAGGAACTGTAGACTCTACTGTACCCCAGGCACCCTGAAAACATTCCGTGAAGCCTTGTAGCCACACTAAGGTGCTTTATAACCACTCTATGAAGTTCCATACTGTAGAGTCTCAACTTTTACCCACATGTTTGTGGGTAAAAGTTCAGGCAAAAACGTGGGGGGGGGGGGAGACAGAGATAGCAACAGAGAGGAAGAGGTGAATGACAACTGAGGACGAGGCCAGTCAAACTATTTATACATACATACTACCATTGACATGTATCCACACTATGTGTCCTTGTAGACACTTCAACAGGGCTCTCCAACCCTGTTCCTGAAGAGCTATCCTCATGTAGGTTTTCGCTCCAACCCTGTTCCTGAAGAGCTATCCTCATGTAGGTTTTTGCTCCAACCCCAGTTGTAACTAACCTGATTCGGCTTATCAGCCGGTGATTAGAATCAGGTGCGCTATTTTAGGGTTGGGAGTGAAAACCCACAGGACGGTAGCTCTCCAGGAACAGGGGTACAGCCTGTGTCTCATTGGCAGTGCTGTGAGTGATAGGTTGTCTTTTCTGGTCACCAGTTATTTCGACTGGGTTACATTTTTCACACAACCAGTGTTGTGTTCACATCTGCTATCCAGGGCAACTAGAGAACCAGGAAGTCAAGTGAAAGCGCTATGCTGTTCTGTATGCAGGGTGAGGCTGTGTCCGGAATGACACTCTATTCCCTATGTAGTGCACTAGTTTTGACCAGAGCCCTTATCAAAAGTAGTGCACTATATAGGGCAAGGATGGGCAACTGGCGCCGCCCCCTTTTGATGGCCCTCGGATCAATTCAGTTGGCATCTTAACTTACTGTTGCAAGTTAGAATAGTAGAATACACAAGGTTCTCTACTCTGCTGGCCAGTATTTATCTCCGCTCATACACAAGTAATAAAGGGCTAGTGTACTAATTTGATGGAGAAAATTTATTTTAATATATACAAATTTAAATTCGATTTTTCATGGGGTGTTGAAGTACTCTCAGCACCCCTACTTCCCGCAGCTATGCAAACATTTCTCTCCACCCCATGGCAAAATGTGTAGAATTGCAAAAAAGTACCTCTAAAAAATTCTAAAATGTTCTCTCAGCTGTCAAGAGGGGGGCTGCTAAAATAATTTGCTGCCAATGTGGTGGGGGGTATGCACATATGGGTACGCAGACCCACAAGTAATTGTGGTCCCTCATGACGAGTTCCGTGTCCCCAACCCCATCAAAGTTGCCCATCCCTGATATAGGGAATTTCAGTTTCAGACACACGGTCAGGGTTTCCTTCCAAGACTAAAATACATTTAATCCCCTATGGGGAGGTAAGAACCAGCAAGGTTTGTATTTATATATATATAGACTAACTCCACATGGAGATGGAGTTGAAGGCCCATCGCCTGCTGATGGCAGGATAAATGATACAGTAAGGGGCCCTAAACACACACACACACACACACACTTTACATGCGTCGACGTGAACACAGGCAGGAATGTCTATTCCTCTCCTGAACTGCTTACTGCTTACCCAGCGACACTGAAGAGGCTCCGCGACAGTTAGCTAGAGTTTCAGCCAGACTTTCTCCCCATGTGTGTGCGTGCATGCCTGCGTGTGTGTGCGTAATCTGTCGATGTGTCGCAGTGTCTGGTTGCATGGGGAGAGAGACAGAGACCCTTTTCAGTCAAATAGGGCAATGGTCTCCTTACCGAACCACCTGATCCGCTACTGTCTCAGCGGGTTGTGAATGGAAAGACTCCTCCTCCGTCCTAATTGGCACCCTATTCCCTCTGTAGTACACTACTTTTGACCAGGGCCCGCATAGGGCTCTGATCAAAAGCAGTGCACTATGTAGGGAATATGGTTCCATTTAGGACAATGGCTCTGTAAAGAGAGAACAGGAGAAGGGGAATAAGAGGAGAAGGGGGGGGAGGTTAGGAAAGAGAGATGTGTAGGGTTTTTCGGACGCTTATCTCGAGTTATCTCGAGTTTGGAAGGGGAGAAGAGGGAACGGGGGGAGAGGTTAGGAAGAGAGAGAGTTTTTCAGATGCTTGTCGTGGGTTTTGGAGAGAGCCAGACGGATACCTACTGTCTACTTTTATGGCTGTTGGAAGCCGCTGCTGGTGGATGTGGTTTTGGCTCAATTGCGTGAAGCTCTGGATGTTGGAATGGACTCTGTGTCGAGGGTATAATGACAGGATAATAGTCATTAATGGGTAAATTATAGCTAGGCTTGGAATGGATTCAGACAGTGCTGCCATTGATATCGAGTAGCCAGGAGTAGTGTAGTTGTACACAGACATGCACATGTAATACACACATGTAACATATGTAATACACACATGTAACATATGTAATACACACACAAGCACATACTGTAACATGTCAAATTGATCATAATCCCATGTTTCTATATTTTCTAAATGGATGAAAGCACCTACCCATAATGCGTGTTTGATCATCGCCCTGTCCCGGGAAAGTGGTTTTTACATT
Source organism: Oncorhynchus mykiss (assembly GCF_057628025.1). Taxonomy (NCBI): domain Eukaryota; kingdom Metazoa; phylum Chordata; class Actinopteri; order Salmoniformes; family Salmonidae; genus Oncorhynchus; species Oncorhynchus mykiss. Next base: position 33,111,858 of record NC_143042.1, read on the forward strand.
TGTTTTGTTTTCCTTTGTTTTTTTCATCCCCTCTTAATCTCAGTCAAAGACAGAAATGCAGGCGTGAGTTTGTGTCAAAATGTTGCCCACGCCTGTGAAAAGTAATTAAGACGAGAAGCACAAATGAAAGCTTCATGTTTGCAAATGATACATTCAACTGGAACTGTCATTCAAACAAAACACTTTGAACTGAAACCACAAGCAGAACTAAGAGGTTTCAAGTCTTTTCCTCTTCATTTCCTTTCCGAGGGGGAGATAAAAGAAAATGATATAAAGTGACTACTTGACCATACCGCCCCATGCCAATGTCTCTTCGAAACTGTGAACAACTACTGTATTGTGCTTTTGTGCATTTTATATGTTATGAAAAATACTGTAAGGAACATGGGAGTGGAAGAAACCCTAGGAATAGAAACATGGCAGCCATTACCATTGATTTGAATGGGGATGGCCATTCTAGGTATTCTATCTCTATGGGTGAAACGCAACTGGACCCTCTACCCCATTTATCTGTGACCATGCATATAGCCTCTGTGTTGTGATAACTAATCGTGCGAACCGTGCTATGTGCATGTTATCCAACCCAAAGTAGCACTGACTGTCTTGCACATGAAATACAGTATGTACCCCTGTTGCATACATTCATGTGTACATTGTAAATAGCCTAAAAATCTATCTATCTGAAAGGAAGTCTGAATATGGACTTTTAGAAGAAGACAAGACACACCATCTTGTAATTTTGTATGTTTGAACAGTTTAAAAGAGGTTTTAGATGCTATATGCACTTTAAGATTAAAACAAACACGAAAACAGTTTCCGGTTGCGTATCCATACCCAAGTTCTGGAAAAATGTTAAGTGGGATTGATTTTTCTGTAACACCAGACTGGGGTGGGGGGATTTCTGTGTAACACCAGACGTGGTCATTCAGTGGGGTTTCATTCAATTCACTTCAAAGGTCTCAGAGCTTCCTGATCAAATGTTCCACCACCACATTCATTCCTCAGGTAATCTTGAGTGAATACTCTTACTTAACTCCCTTTCCTTCTTTCTTTCTTATTTACATCCAAAGATGTAAAGCAAAGAAACAGCATACTATGATATTATTCTCCCTATTAAGTGGAATAATCCCACCCGAATACTGGGGTGTTCTGGGTCCAAATGTCAGTTAAAGTCAAACCAAAGTCTTCTCAGATGGTCTCCCAGGCAACACAACACAGCCCCATCTGTCAAACTATACTGTTGTTATAACGTCACAATCAGACTTGATTATTTATAATATGAAGGTCGAAACACAGCTTCTCTGTATGACCTACTGTAAAAAATCTACAGGAAAAAAACATCACCGTAAATGTACATGTACAGAAATTGAATGATGGCAATTACTGCTGTGCCTGAAAGTGACTCAACAATCTCCTTTATTAGAAATAATAAGAGATATTTTGGAGATCTCAAGATTAGATGTATCTGGAGACGCCTTTAAAGTGAACAAATAGACAGCTTTTGGTCAAAGACATGGCCATTGCTGTTCACGATTGTTTTTATTTTTCAACATCAAAAAGTCAAAAAGCGGCAAAATATTCACACCTACCTTGCCAAACTTTCCCTATAGGGGGTCCAACTAAATGACCAATGTCTGAATGAACATACAAATACATATGTTATGTAGACTTGGGTTACATGAAAGTGCCAAGACCTTGACCCCTGCTCGGAACCACCAAGGTCACAAGGTCAAAGGTCATAGAGCAAAGGTTAAGGTGCTGGAGTTTTCATATAGCCCTTTTTTCCTTGATATGGCTGCAGCTGTCGAGTTTCACCTAGAGTCTCACGATTATATACGGACGCAGAGTACAGTGTGGAATATATTGTGCGTTGAAGCCTATATGCCACTGACTCAACAGTTATAACAGGTTATAACCTGCAATCAGGTTATACTGATCAATTCATGCTAGTATTATAGGATCCTGAGTGATAAAAGTCAGGATATACTGTACATTTATTAGTCTAATAACTTTACAGTTTAAAGTCATTTTAGTGAGACTTCTTATTGGATTTCCAGCTGTGTGTCTGCCGAGGGGTACATACATTAATCAAGCCAAGTTGGTTATTTGAAAAAAATGTATTCCCTTTTTTTTCTCTTATTAATAGTTTTTTTTTATACCCAACTTTCCCTGCTTATTCTCAAGCGGTGATTTGGAGAGAAAAAACGATTTCGTTTATTTATTTATTATTATGATTGATTATTATTATTCCGTTTTCAGAAGAGAAAACCATTTGTGAGACTGACAGATGCAAAACTATTTTAAATACAATAATTTAAAAAAAAAACCTTTACAAGCAACGAGAGGTCTAATTGAACGTGTTGTTTTTATCCACCTCGAATGCAAAATGTGTGAATGTTGGGGAGTGACGATGGGTTTGGCACAGAAACGTGGCTAGGTTTACACTGAGCAAAATGACGAAGTTCAAACATACAAGATAAATACTTGAGAAACCTCATTAGGACAATACTTAAGATATGCATTTTGACTTTGTCTATGGCAGTACGTTTCTGTATTGACCAAGTGATTGAGTTATGCATTCTTTTAACACGTTATTCTTTACTAAGGAGGGAAGCTAGTATTATTTGGTGGGGCGAGTATATGCTTCGATTATGGGACACGGAGGTAGAAGTTAAAGTTTCATCACTTTACACACACACACTCACAAAAGGATGTTTCGGTGTAAACCTAGCCATATACTTACATGTAATACAATATTATTATTTTTAACACTGTATAATCTTAAAGTGATGGCTACAAAAGGGGAAGTAGTATTGACTGGTAACATTTATTTCCTTTTACACATTTTTTTTTTGCTTGCGTTTATATAATATTGTTGTAGTAGTAGTAATCTGTGAAGAAAATTGTGCATTTCAATATATCCTCCCTTTCTCTCCATTGTTAGGATAGGTAGTTTAACCAAGGACGTTTTAACATCTACAAACATATAAACCTTATTACATGTGTAATGCAACAGTAGATATTGTGACATTGTTAAAGACAGAACAGCGGCAAAACACAGAGACGTTGTGTAACTGTAGAAACATTGTGAAGCCATTCTAACATTGTGATGATAATAGCAAACTGAAATCCGGGCTGCTTATGTGTGTAGTAGTATATGAGTAATATTTGAGTAGTATTTGAGTAGTATTTGAGTAGTATATCTGTAGTGGTATTTTGTTTCTTATAGGATAAGCGAACAATGCAAGACTAACAGGGAACAGAACAGAAATGTTAGAAATGTTCGAGAATGAAACACAGCACTACAGACTCTGACGTTTTCAGAAGTTCTTTGTTGATTGTTTCTTTATGATTTTTTTGGTTCCTTAGTCCCCCCCCCCCCCCCCTCAACTTTCTCTGTTTTGATATTTGCCTTTGTTGGGTGTTAGGTTAAAAAAAAGAAAAGTAACACGGAAAAAAAAAGAGAAAACAACAAGTGCATGCCAGAATGTTAGGCTCTTTCTATATATTAAAAGAGCTCACTTTTTGTGTTAGACTTATAGATATTTACAAGGACAAAAAAAAAAGAAAAGAAAACAAGAACAATAAAGGTGGGGTGGTGAGATGTGTGTGTTTTACAGGGGCACAGACAACTAAACAAACGAAACGCCACGACAATGTGAGAGTGTAACACAAGTGTTATCATGCACCACAATGTACAAAAACACACAAACATAAACAAATGAAACAGATAGCATACCCACTGAACATAAATCGCACAAAAAGCCACGTGTGTAGGCTTCGGGCTACATTTACCATTTTCTTTCATTCTTTCTTCCTTTCTTTCATGCACACTCTCAAACATACAGTAGAATGTAGTGTGGGTAAAAAAATGTTTATCAAGTTGACATTTTGGTGAAAACATTTGTAAGCATGGTCTGAAATGGTGATGCCGGACAAGGCTTGACGGGTGGAAGATTTAAAAACAAGAGTGTTATCTGTTTATAGCGTTAACTCAACAACCAACATAACTATGACATTTTCAATGGCACCACAGTATCAGAACTATCCTTTTCTCAAATGTACTGTATTTATATTTCAGTGGTATAGGCAATGGTTCAGTGGTATAGGCAATGGTTCAGTGGTATAGGCAATGGTTCAGTGGTATAGGCAATGGTTCAGTGGTATAGGCAATGGGCAAAGTAGTTGATGTGTGGCAGGGCACAGAGAGAGAGAGAGAGAGAGAGTCAGCATGGAAGACCAATCTGATTTAAATTGTCCATAGAAATGGCATCCATTAGAAGTTTTGGGTCACACACACATGCACACACACATACACACACACACACACACACACACACACACACACACACACACACACACACACACACATACATACACATACATACACACACTTTTGGGTTATGGCCTTGGCCCCAACACTGGGTTTGATGGAGCCATTACTAAACAACACAACACTATAGCCAAGCAGTGGCATATACGCCTCAGGGACACATTCTGTTGGAACTCAATGTTTAATGCAAAATGCAAAAATAAGACTTGGTCAATACACAACAATACAATGGCATAAAGGACAAGCTGGACCGTATCTCAACAGTTATAACACGTTATAAAAGGTTATATAGAGGTTACATGATTTTTCATGTCGTTATGTTTTTCAATACCCAACAATACAATGACACACTTACCATAGAGGTCAAAAGGATGGCTATATAGAGGTTATAAAAGGTTACCAGATTTTCCATGTCATTATGGTTTGAAATGACACACTAGCCCACTAAATATCAGGGTTTTATAAGAGTCAAGGTTGTTGTTTCTCGGTGGGTTGTAAAGTATTTGTTGGGAAAAAATTGACAGTAGCCTACTTTGGGTAAATGGTTTGAATACAACAGTAAATCAGTGAGGGAGTACGTGGCTGTGTGTGTGTGTGTGCATGTTGTGCTCTCTGCGACCAAGAAAATAAACAAATAACCCCTCCACCCTCCCCCACTCAAAAAACAAAGCACAGAGATAATCTAGTTTTGGGGGTAGAAAGAGGACTGCATTTGGTCCTCTGTTTTTTTATATTTTCAGGTGCCCAGTGTGTGTGTGTGGGTGTATGTGTGTGGGTGTGTGTGCACGCGTGCGTGCGGGAGCTCTCACCAATGCGTCTGTAACACGACTCATGGATTTCTTTCTCTCTCTCTCTCTCTCTCTCTCTCTCTCTCTCTCTCTCTCTCCCCATATCTATTCCTCTCTGTCTGTTTTATATATAAAACACACCAACCCATCAAAAGCTATCTGCTGTATAACACCTTTAAATAACACAGCCCCCGTTTAATAACGGGAGCACTTTTAACAACTTTAACTGCAAATGGTAATAGAAATGTATAAGATTCCAATGGTGTCTATGGTCTCTCATCTGCTCTGACATGGTTGTGGGTTAATTTAGGTGGGGGGGCTGTAAATGACAACCAGCAATAGCCAGATCACACTCCATGGAGAGAGAGATGGAGAACGAGTGAAAGAAAGGGAGGAATACCGACGGAGAAATTGGGGGGGAAAAAGCTAGAAACAGGAAGAGAGGGAGCCAAAATTGCTTTTAAGAAAAAACATCACACAGTAGAGTTTAGGGCTAACCACCAGATTAGGGCTTAGGGCTAGATTCAATTCAGATCTCGGAAGAGCCGCGCTATGGCGTGAGACTGCATTTACTTGAAACGCTGCGTGCCGTATGTTGGCTCAATTGGAAATGACCTCATTTCAATCGCGCTAGAACGCAGATTTTCCTCGATCCGGGTTGAATCTAGCCCTATGGTTCATTTTGGGCAACAAATAGGAACAGAGAACAGAAAACAGAAAGAGAGAAGCTTTTATTACGGTTGGGGATAAACACCGCTAGGGTTTATTTCTGGTAGCAACAAATGGTGTCCATGTTTGACAGGTGGGGTTAGACGGGGATGATCCACCAGTGCCAGCTGACCCCAGCTGCTCCATGACCCCACATGGTGGCCCCCTCACTGGGAGAGACAGACAGACAGCAGCCTCCCACAACCCTGAACCTAATCCCAACCACCTCTACATTGGTGGGGCTAACACTCACACTGGGGACAGACAGATGGACAAATGGATCCATTTGGTATGTGTATGGAAGGGGTGGAGGGGTTGATATTTGTTGGGTTGGGTGTGTTGTTTTCTGCCCGCAATTAGCAACGGCCATTCAGTATTCTTTTTGAGGTTTTAATTGGGCCAGACCACACAGGAGACACTGATAGGCACAAACAAACACACACACACACACACACACATAGATAGACTCAGAGCTGCACTCAGACTGGGAAGAGAATCAAGGACATTTTGGGACATTTGGGGCCCTACAGAGGGGGAACGTGGTTGACCAGGGGTGGTTAAGACAGGGAAGAGTTGTAAATCTTTTCCAATTGATTTAGTGTAGCGTTATTTTAGAACGCTTTAGAAAAATACTCCCTTTGAGTCTTCAAGCTACCTTGCTCTTTTATTCGTTTTTTTATTTTTATTGATTTAGCATAGATGTGTCTTTCTTCAAGATACACAGCACCAGTCTACCTGCTGTACAGTGTTCTAACCCCTGGCCATAGCAACACCACACAGACGGTTACTCTTACAGAGTTACACTCAATGAATATCTTAGGTGACGAGCTCATCACTTTACAAGGTGGCAGGTCCAGTAACATGTACTGTTAACACACGCACACACACACACGCAGTCTTGTATAACTAATCTTCTGGGGACACACAATTCAGTCCCATTCAAAATCCTATTTTCCCGAACCCCTAACCTTAACCCTTACCACAAAACCTAACCTTAATCCTAACCCCTAAACCTAATTCTAACACTAATTCTAAACTTAACCCTAAACTCCCCAGAAATAGCATTTGACCCCAGTTGGTCAAATGTCTGTTTATTTACTTTTCTTGTGGGGACTTCTGGTCCCCACAAGTATAGTTAAACACATCCACACACACACACGTACAGTTAACAACAACAGTTTTAACTTTGAGCTGCATTTTGTGTACGAGATATCCTATAGGCTACAGATAACGTTCATTTATGTATAATGTACTGTAGGTATACAGTAGTCACATGCACTGTGGGTGGGACTCAACACAGACGGACACAAGTATGACCACGAATGCTCTGCAATGGGATGAGTGTTGTTCTATGCCACTGTATATATCCATTATCAGGATATTGTCTCATATGATGTACTTCTTTCCATGCATTAAACTGTAGCACATATAGGGTTTATAAATAGTAGCAGGATATGGTGTTTATGCACACACACACACACACTCTTATCATTATTATTTCGATTTTGCAGATCAATTTAGGATATAGTATGAATACCTCATAACCATAGTCAATAACTCGTTGAAATGGTCTACCAACAATATGACATTTAATTTAGATCTAATTCATGTATCATACACGTTGTATTTTTCCATCCAGGGCCATATTGAAGCCCTGCTCTGCACAGACAGTAACACATCATGTGTATGCAAAGACACACACACACACACACACACACAGCCGTACACACCGAGTGAGTAATGTGTCACGTGAATTTACAGCCCCCTAGCTGCTGCAAACACCGGATGGCATCGAACGCACAATAATCCCACCATGGCACTGACACCCCAAGGTTGAATGCCACTGTGTGTGTATATAATGCCAGTGGACCAGACAATAACCCAGTGGAATTTTCCTCTCCTCCTCTCCCTCCCCCTCTACGCCCCCGCTCCTACACCCCCCCCCCCCCCCCCCAATTGCACTGTGGGGGAGGGGTGGAATTCTGATTGGACAGAGTTGGGGCAACTGTGGGAGGGGAGTTGTGTGTGTGCGCGTGCATGTAGTGTGTGGTGTATGTGTGTGCACGAGGCACGCTGGCACAGTTATCCCAGCTGGCAGTGTCTCTCTGAGCCCCTGGGCGTCCATGCCAAGCTCATGGCTCAGCATCAGAGAAGAGGAGCGGAAAAGGAGGAGAGGGGGAGAAGGAGGAGGGGATGGGGGATACTGTAGGACTACAGGCTGATGTAACAAACGGCCCCGCAGCGCATCGAGCCTCCCCTCTCCTCATCCCCCCTGATACACACACACATATATCTCTTTAATCATTATGAGCAGACTGTAGGCGAGGCAGATAGAACATATAGGGAGGGACACGGGATTACACCAACCTACATAGTCTTTACTAAGTGGTGGCATATCTATATAGAATATCTATGTATTAGATATTAGTGGCTAATTACTTCCTAAGACCTGCAGGTATACAATGTATATATACCAATCTGTGTCTGTCTGGTCCTTCTTTGTAATCTTAGCGATAACAACAAAACTAAATAAACACATATATAAGTTCCTGCAACAAGATAGTTTATAATACACATGGTCATGCTGTGCCAACTGAGGTCACAGTGTAGTGTGTGTGTGCATGTGTGCCTGCATGACTATGTGCGTGTATGCATGCGTTACTAAGTGCCTGTGTGTGTGTGTATGTATATGTGCGAGTTGTATCACTGCTCCACTACTTCAATGCGAGAACCATGTGTGTTTGTACAGCACTGCAGAGGACTCTCCCCACAGTCGTGAAGCTGAATGTGTGTGCGTGCGTGTGTCATGACGCTGAAACTGAAGTCTCTTCAAGCATAATGTTCCCTCCCAGACCAGAGGATAGAACCAGGATGGACAGATGGGGGGAGGGGGGAGGGGAATAGAGGGCGGGACAGAGATGGAGATACGAGAGGGATGGAAGGAAGGAGGAAGGGACGTAGACAGAGAGAAGAGGAAGTGGGAGAGGGAACCAGACAGATGGAGAGGGAGGATTAAATAGAACCTGGAACATTTTGGGTGATCATCAACACTAAGTAGTGATAATAGAAGTGAGATGAATATATGTACTCCAAGGGCAGTCACCTAGAACAGATCAAAGTGTTTCGAAGGGGAATCATTATGCAATAAGGAGAATAAGATTTAGGGCTTTACCCTTGTCTTGCGTGCTTATGTGTGTATGTGATTGATTTTATTTGATTAGGATCCCCATTGGCCGACGCCAATGGCGACAGCTAGTCTTACTGGGGTCCGACACATAACAAAGAAAGACATTACAGGAAAAAAAAGATTTACATACATTGAAAAACATGAACATGTAGTGTGTGTTTGCACCTATCAGTTACAAATCCATGTCGGTACATGCACACAACAAGTAGGTCACGTGGGGGAGAGGCGTCGTGCCATTTGTTTTTGAAACCAGGTTTGCTGTTCACTTGAGCTATATGAGATAGAAAGGAGTTCCATGCAATCTTGGCTCTGTAAAATGCTGAACATTTCCTTGAATTTGTTCTGGACTTGGGGACTGTGAAAAGACCCCTGGTGGCATGTCTGTTGGGTTAAGTGTGTGTCAGTGCTGTGTTTATGTTGACTATGCAAACCACAAGAAGTGATGCAGTCAGTCTTTCCCCAACTCTTAGCCAAGAGGGACTGGCATGCATATTATTGAACAAATAAAATACAATTCTAAATAATTTTAAGATGTTAAGCAAAATGCTTGTGTTCCTGGAGAACAGTCCATTAATACCTAACAATACAAAACAATACAGGAAAATCCAAAAAAGGAATTAAGGAATATAGAAATATTAGAACGAGCAATGTCAGAGTCCAGAATATAAAAAGTGTATTCAGAAAGTATTCAGACCCCTTCCCCTTTTCCACATCGTGTTACGCTACAGCCTTATTGTTACAATTTCTAACAATGGTGAGTGGAGGAGTCAAGCGCAGAGAGCAGGTAATTCAGTATGTGGATATTTTATTCCATAGACTGTGGAGCCACGACATGCAAAACACCAGGGCGCATGAAACAACCCGTCCCAAAATACAATGGACTAAAACTGTCCGGAAAAATACTGATAACACTCATACACTAGATAACAGAAAACAAGCCCACACAAATACCCAGCGGGCCTAGTGCCCTTAAATAGCCTACAAACATACACTAACTCAAAACAGGTGTACCCAATTAAACCCAATAAACAGGAACAAACGGAAAGGGAATCGATGGCAGCTAATAGGCCGGCGACGACGACCACCGAGCGCCGCCCGAACAGGAAGAGGCACCATCTTCGGTGAGATTCGTGACAGTACGGCTCCCACAGCGCGCCGACACCGGCCTCGAGGACGACCCGGAGGACGAGGCGCGGGGCGATCCGGGTGGAGGCGGTGGAAATCCTTCAAGAGGGAAGGATCTAAAATGTCCCTCCCCGGTACCCAGCACCTCTCCTCCGGACCGTACCCCTCCCAGTCCACGAGGTACTGCAGGCCCCTCACCCGGCATCTCGAGTCCAGAATCGCTCGTACTGTGTACGCCGGGGACCCCTCGATGTCCAGAGGGGGTGGAGGGACCTCCGGCACCTCACCGTCTTGTAGGGAACCAGCTACCTACGGCCTGAGGAGAGACACATGAAACGAGGGGTTAATGCGATAGTAAGAGGGAAGTTGCAATCTATAACACACCTTGTTTATCCTCCTCAGGACTTTAAATGGCCCCACACACTGCGGCCCCAGCTTCCGGCAGGGCAGGCGGAGGGGCAGGTTTCGGGTCGAGAGCCAGACCCTGTCCCCTGGTGCGAACACCGGGGCCTCACTGCGGTGGCGGTCAGCGTCTCTCTTCTGCCGTTCACTGGCCTGCCTGAGAGAATCCTGGACTGCCCGCCAGGTCTCTCTAGAGCGCTGTACCCACTCCTCCACCGCAGGAGCTTCGGTCTGACTCTGATGCCACGGAGCCAGGACCGGCTGGTAGCCCAGTACGCATTTGAATGGCGACATATTCGTGGATGAATGGCGAAGTGAGTTCTGGGCCAACTCTGCCCACGGAACGTACCTCGCCCATTCTCCTGGCCGGTCCTGGCAATACGACCTCAGAAACCTACCCACTTCCTGGTTTACGCTCTCCACCTGCCCATTACTTTTGGGGGTGATAACCAGAGGTAAGGCTGACCGAGATCCCCAGACGCTCCATAAACGCCTTCCAAACCCGGGACGGGAACTGGGAACCCCGATCAGATACGATGTCCTCTGGAACCCCATAGTGCCGGAAGACATGGGTAAATAGAGCCTCTGCAGTCTGTAGGGCCGTAGGGAGACCAGGCAATGGGAGGAGACGGCAGGACTTAGAGAACCGATCCACAACAACCAGAATGGTAGTGTTCCCCTGAGATGGGGGAAGATCAGTAAGGAAATCTACCGAGAGATGGCCGTTGTGGAACCGGGAGGGGTTTTAACTTCCCTCTAGGCAGATACCTAGGAGCCTTACTCTGAGCGCATACCGAACAGGAAGAGACATAGAGCTTCACATCCTTAGCTAAGGTGGGCCACCAGTATTTCCCCCTAAGACCCCGCACTGTCCTATCAATCCCCGGATGACCCGAAGACGGTAGTGTGTGAGCCCACCGAATCAATTTATCACGGACACCAAGCGGCACATACCTACGACCGGTCGGACACTGTGTAGGCGCAGGTTCAACCCTCAACGCCCGCTCGATGTCCGCGTCCACCTCCCATACCACCGGGGCCACCAGCCGAGAGGCTGGGAGTGGGTTCGATGGACCGGTCCTCGGTGTCATAGAGACGGGACAGCGCGTCGGCCTTAGTGTTAAGGGAACCTGGTCTATAAGAGATCGTAAATCTTAAGCGTGTAAAAACATGGCCCACTTAGCCTGACGCAGATTCAGTCTCCTCGCTGCTCGAATATACTCCAGATTGCGGTGGTCAGTCCAGATGAGGAAAGGGTGTTTAGCCCCCTCTAGCCAGTGTCTCCACACCTTCAGGGCCTTTACCATAGCTAGTAACTCCCGGTCCCCCACATCATAGTTCCGCTCCGCCGGACCCAGCTTCTTAGAAAAGAAAGTGCAGGGACGGAGCTTCGGTGGCGTGCCCGAGCACTGAGACAGCACGGCTCCAACCCCAGCCTCGGACGCATCCACCTCCACTATGAATGCTAACGAAGGGTCCGGATGCGCCAACACGGGAGCTTCAGTGAACAGCGCCTTCAACTGGTTGAAGGCTCCATCAGCCTCTGCCGACCACCGCAGACGCACCGCCCCCCTCTTCAGCAGTGAGGTAATGGGCGCCGCTACTTGGCCAAAACCCCGGATAAACCTCCGGTAGTAATTGGCAAACCCTAAAAACCGCTGCACCTCCTTTACCGTGGTCGGAGTCGGCCAATTACGCACGGCGTTAACGCGGTCACACTCCATCACCACCCCCGAACTGGAAATGCGATAACCCAGGAAGGAAACGGCTGGTTTGGAGAACACACATTTCTCAGGTCATGCTCCTGCAGTCGCCCAAGAACCTTGCGCACCAGGGAGACATGCGCGGGGCGTGTGGCAGAATAAATCAAGATGTCATCAATATAGACTACCACACCCTGCCCGTGCAAGTCCCTGAGAATCTCATCTACAAAAGATTGGAAGACGGCTGGAGCATTTTTCAACCCATACGGCATGACAAGGTACTCATAGTGGCCTGATGTGGTACTAAACGCTGTTTTCCACTCGTCTCCTCCCCGAATACGCATCAGATTATACGCGCTCCTGAGGTCCAGTTTTGTGAAGAAACGCGCTCCGTGGAATGATTCCACCGCCGTAGCGATGAGAGGTAACGGATAACTAAAACCCACTGTGATCGACCTCCCTCCTTTTTCCTCACAAAAAAGAAACTTGAGGAGACGGGTGACATGGAGGGCCGAATGTACCCCTGTCTCAGAGCTTCCGTGACATATGTCTCCATAGCCAACGTCTCCTCCTGTGACAGTGGGTACACGTGACTCCGGGGAAGTGCAGCGTTCTCCTGGAGGTTTATCACGCAATCCCACTGTCGATGAGGTGGTAATTTGGTCGCTTTTTTCTTACTAAAAGCGATAGCCAAATCGGCATATTCTGGGGGAATGCGCATGGTGGAAACCTGGTCTGGACTCTCCACCGTTGTGGCACCAATGGAAACTCCTATACACCTACCCGAACACTCGTCTGACCACCCCTGAAGAGCCCCCTGTTTCCAGGAAATGAGGGGATTGTGAATAGCCAGCCAGGGAACCCCCAACACCACTGGAAACCCAGGTGAATCAATAAGGTAGAAACTGATCTTCTCCCTATGATCCCCCTGCGTTACCATGCCCAGCGGAATCGTGGCCTCCCTGACCAGCCCTGACCCTAACGGTCGGCTATCTAAGGAGTGCACGGGGACAGGTGGGTCTATCTGCACTAACGGAAAACCCAACTTACGGGCGAGTCCGCGATCCATAAAACTCCCAGCTGCGCCTGAATCGACTAGCGCCTTATGCTGAAGAGAGGGAAAAAACGCAGGGAAAAAAATAAACAAAAACATGTGACCAACAGGGAGCTCTGGGTGAGTTTGGTGCCTGCTCACCTGGGGTGGCCAAGAAGTGTTCCGCCGGCCAGCTCGACTCCCAGAGGAACTCCTCCAGGAACTCCTCCAGCACCGGTCCGAAGTGTGTCCTCTCCGTCCACAATAGGCGCAGGACGAGCCTCCTCCTCCGGTCTCCCTAGATGCAGCTCCTCCCAACTCCATCGGAGTGGGAGCGGGAGTGCTGGAAGGTGGAATTGACAGGACCCCTTCTGAACACCCGCGGGCAGCTAGCAGGTTGTCCAATCGAATCAACATGTCTATCAGTTCATCAAGGGAGAGAGTTGTGTCCCGACAAGCTAGCTCCCAGCGGACGTCCTCCCGGAGACTGCACCAGTAATGGTCCATCAGGGCCCTGTCATTCCACCCAGCACCAGCAGCTAGGGTCCTGAACTCCATTGCAAAGTCCTGCGCACTCCTCGTCTCCTGTCTGAGGTGGAACAGTCGCTCACCCGCCGCTTTGCCCTCTGGTGGGTGGTCGAACACAGCTCGAAAACGGCGGGTGAACTCCAGGTAGTTGTCCCTAGCCGAGTCTGGGCTGTTCCAGACAGCGTTGGCCCAGTCCAGGGCCCTACCCGTTAAACAGGAGACGAGGAGGCTCACACTCTCCTCACCTGAGGGAGCCGGACGCACGGTAGCCAGGTAGAGCTCGAGCTGGAGCAAAAATCCCTGGCACCCAGCCGCCGCTCCATCGTACTCCCTCGGGGGGGGGAGAGACGCAATGTGCTGGACCCAGAGGACGACGTAGGTGGAGTAGGTGGCGTCGTCTGTGGGGGAGCTGGGGTAGACGTCGGTAGACCACTCCTTTCCCATCGCTCCATCCTCTCCATCATCTGGTCCATCGCTGTACCGATCCGATGGAGGACAGCTGTATGGTGATGGACGCGCTCCTCCATAGTTGGGAGAGGGGTGGTCGCTGCTCCTGCTGACGCCATTTTGGTGGTGCGGGCTTCTGTTACAATTTCTAACAATGGTGAGTGGAGGAGTCAAGCGCAGAGAGCAGGTAATTCAGTACATGGATATTTTATTCCATAGACTGTGGAGCCACGACATGCAAAACACCAGGGCGCATGAAACAACCCGTCCCAAAATACAACGGACTAAAACTGTCCGGAAAAATACTGATAACACTCATACACTAGATAACAGAAAACAAGCCCCCACCAATACCCAGCGGGCCTAGTGCCCTTAAATAGCCTACAAACAAACACTAACTCAAAACAGGTGTACCCAATTAAACCCAATAAACAGGAACAAACGGAAAGGGAATCGATGGCAGCTAATAGGCCGGCGACGACGACCGCCGAGCGCCGCCCGAACAGGAAGAGGCACCATCTTCGGCGAGATTCGTGACACTTATTTTAAAATGGATTACATTGTTTTTCCCAGTCATCAATCTACACACAATACTCCATAATGACAAGGCAAAAACAGGTTTTTAAAATACAGAAACACCTTATTTACATAAGTATTCACAACCTTTGCTATGAGACTCGAAATTGAGCTCAGATGCATCCTGTTTCCATTGATCACCCTTGAGATGTTTCTACAACTTGATTGGAGTCCACCTGTGGTAAATTCAATTAATTGGACATGATTTTGAAAGGCACACACCTGTCTATTGTCATTACGTTGGGGGAGGTTTATGACCCCCATAAATACCTTTCCCCCTTTTCTCTCCACTCTACAGAATGGACGCTTGGAAAGCCCTTTGTTAACATAGAGAGAGTATGGTAACATAAAAAGGTTGGGGAAAATAACAACATTTCTGTAATCCAACCAGTTGGTACTTAAAGAATATGATATCAGATCAGTTGGTGTCTAGGACATTATATCTGATGATAGGACAACATAAATTATTTATTGGAAAGTCTACACATTCAAGTTATCAGATTCACTTGGAATTGTGCAATTTAAATGTTTAAATATTAAACTATTTGTGAAAAGATTAAATGTATTTGTAACTTCTATATGAGAGAATTGTTTTCATAAAGTAAACTATGCTCACTCAGTGGCCACGCCCAAGTGAACAGACCTTGGTTGAGAACTATGAAACACGCCCTTCTCTCCCCCACTGCAAAAGCCTGTTGACAGGAGTCAAACCTTAGTTCCCGATGACATGAAGACTGGTGTCCATGCGTTTAAAAGGGCTAATTTCAACTGCAACCTAACGAAATTAACATTTAGTTCTCGTTGACGTAAGGACTGGTGTCCATATGTTTAAAAGGGCTAATTTCAACATGGGGGTGACGATAACCACGCTGGAATGACGATAACCACGCTACGACCAGACAGATTCTACAAAGTACAAGGCCGATCTCTGCTGGGCAAACCAGTCTTCCATCTTCGACCCATCTATCGAAGCGCAGCTCAGGGTAAATACACTGCTCAAAAAAATAAAGGAAACACTAAAATAACACATCCTAGATCTGAATGAATGAAATATTCTTATTAAATACTTTTTTCTTTACATAGTTGAATGTGCTGACAACAAAATCACACAAAAATTATCAATGGAAATCAAATGTATCAACCCATGGAGGTCTGGATTTGGAGTCACACTCAAAATGAGTGGAAAACCACACTGCAGGCTGATCCAACTTTGATGTAATGTCCTTAAAACAAGTCAATATGAGGCTCAGTAGTGTGTGTGGCCTCCACGTGCCTGTATGACCTCCCTACAACGCCTGGGCATGCTCCTGATGAGGTGGCAGATGGTCTCCTGAGGGATCTACTCCCAGACCTGGACTAAAGCATCCGCCAACTCCTGGACAGTCTGTGGTCCACGTTGCACCACAGACTGTCCAGGAGTTGGCGGATGCTTTAGTCCAGGTCTGGGAGGAGATCCCTCAGGAGACCATCCGCCACCTCATGGTGGATGGAGCGAGACATGATGTCCCAGATGTGCTCAATTGGATTCAGGTCTGGGGAACGGGCGGGCCAGTCCATAGCATCAATGCCTTCCTCTTGCAGAAACTGAAGCCACTCCTCAGTAAAAGGCACATGACAGCCTACTTGGAGTTTGTCAAAAGGCATGTAAAGGACTCTCAGACCATGAGAAACAAGATTCTCTGGTCTGATGAAACCAAGACTGAACTCTTTGGCCTGAATTCCAAGCGTTACATCTGGAAGACACCTGACACCATTCCTACGGTGAAGCATGGTGGTGGCAGCAGCATCATTCTGTGGGGATGTTTTTCAGCAAAAGGGGCTACTCAGGATCGACGGAAAGATCCACAGTTACACCCCCAATTGACTCAAATTGAAAACAAGTTCCTAAGAAATATTGTTTGCCAATGAGAACTCACTGAATAGACAGAGATCTAAAAAACAAAAACAATTCTGAACGGTTAGTCCTCTGGGTTTTGCCTACTACATAAGTTCTGTTATACTCACAGACATGATTCAAACAGTTTTAGAAACTTCAGAGTGTTTTCTATCCAAATATATTATTGGCATGAGTAGCAGGAAGTTGAAATTGGGCACGCTATTTATCCAAAAGTGAAAATGCTGCCCCCTATACCGTAAGAAGTTTTAACAAGACATTTATGGAGTGGTTTAAAAATGAGTTTTAATGACACCATCCTAAGTGTATGTAAACTTCTGACTTCAACTGTAAATGGACACACAGACTTTATTTAATGCCAGTGACAAGTCATTGGTAAAAACAGAAAAGATTAGAGGACCAAGAGAGCTGCCCTGCATACACCACACTTTACATGTTTAACATTAGAGAAGCTTACAGCTATTAGATAAATACTTTTGTATATATAGTGTATGTGGACACCCCTTCAAATTAGTGGATTTGGCTAGTTCAGCCACACCCATTGCTGACAGGTATATAAAATCAAGCACACAGCCATGCAATCTCCATAGACAAACATGGCAGTAGAATGGCCTTGCTGAAGAGTTCAATGACTTTCAACGTGACACCGTCATAGGATGCCTTTCCAAGTCAGTTCGTCAAATTGCCTGAGTTTGGTGGATGCCAGGAGAACGCTACCTGCCCCAATGCATAGTGCCAACTGTAAAGTTTGGTGGAGGAGGAATAATGGTCTGGGGCTGTTTTTTGTGGTTCGGACTAGGCCCCTTAGTTCCAGTGAAGGGACATTTTAATTCTACAGCATACAATGATAACTTTGTGGTAACAGTTTGGGGAAGGCACTTCCTGTTTCAGCATGACAATGCCCCTGTGCACAAAGCGAGGTCCATTCAGAAATGGTTTGCCGAGATCAGTGCGGAAGAACTTGACTGGCCTGCACAGAGCCCTGACAACCCCATTGAACGCCTTTGGGATGAATTGAAACGCCGACTGCGAGCCAGGCCTAATCGCCCAACATCAGTGTCTGACCTCACTAATGCTCTTGTGGCTGAATGAAAGCAAGTCCCCGCAGCAATGTTCCAACAGTGGAAGGCCTTCCCAGAAGATTGGGGGCTGTTATAGCAACAAAAGGGGTAGCAACTCTATATTAATGCCCATCATTTTGGAATGAGATGTTCGATGAGCAGGTGTCCACATACTTTTGGTCATGTAGTGTAGGTGAAAGGGTTAAAAAGGGGGTAGGGCGTATACGATTAGGTTGTATATGATTAGCGTGAGTGCTTATTATGAATAGTCAGTGTGCATATGGTTCTGCTTTTAATAATCCTTCTTTATTTTCTTGTGTTTTGTGTTTCCAAAATCTCCTATAGAGTTTGGGAATACTCAGAACAACAATAAGAGGATAAAAAAGAGAGTGTAAAAGTGTAAAAGCATTGGGTTTGGCTGTGTATTAGTGACCTATTTATGGGCACACATTCCTAAGGGCCTTTCAGATGCAGATCTATCAGTAGGTTGTCTAGTTGTGCAGAGACAGTTTCCCAGAGACCTGAGTCTGTATTTACTAAGTGTCTGATATAAGATCAGGTCCCCCCTCTAATTCACTATGATTTAAGAGGCTAAACTGATTCTAGGACAGCAATCCTACACTCTTAGAAAAAAGTATTCCAAAAGGTTTCAGGTAGAACCCTTTTTGGTTCCATGTAGAACCCTCAATGGAAAGGATTCTACATGGAACGCAAAATAGTTCTACCTGGAACCAAAAAGGGTTACTTAAAGTGGACAGCTGAAGAACCTTTTAGCTTCTAGATAGAACTTTGACAGCGCTCTAGAACAGGTTCCAGCACCTTTCTCACTGCAGACAGCACAGCACTCAGCTCAAAATTCCACCCCATTGTTACATAACCTTGACATGCCAGCCCTGCGATCTGATTGGCTTCTGCTTCCCGGCCCTGCGATCTGATTAGCTGCTCTGCTCCTGGAGGACAACGGTGGGCAGCGGCACACAGAAGCTCCCCTCTGTCTGTAATGGACTGATGAATCCCACGTACGCACACACACACACACACATACCACACACACACACGCACACACACATACCACACACACACACATACCACACACACACACACATACCACACACACACACACACACACACACATACAGTGCACTACTTTTGACCAGGACCTACATGACCTACATGGCTTCCAGTGTGTAGGAAGGCTACATCTATATCTAGCATATATCTGCAGTGTGCTGTGCAGAACTAAAAATACTCCTCCATGTGAGTTTGTGGCGAAAAGCAAGGTTCAAATACGAGTCTAAATAATTTCAAATAAATGTATCTGTGTTTGACTACACTTGCCTGGCTTAATGGAACCAATAAAATATCCCAAAACTACAAACCCCTTCCATCTGTCACTCCAAGAAGGATAGAGCAAAAGCTAAACATATTTCAAAGATTACAAATACAATTTGGTCTCAGGTCTGGTGTGGTGAAACCATAAAGAGTGATAGTCCTCTAGTGGCCAAAAGGATATATGAGCATGGGCAAAGCCATTGAGTGCTTCCACCATTTTAATGTAGTCAACTGTGTGAGACTTCCAATTTCATTGGCTGATCCCTCCTGGTGACCCTGTTGGAGTCATGTCCACCCGGGACATCACGAGGGATCAGCCAATCGTGTATAAGAAAATTGACTAATTCAATAGGGAGATTGTCTCAATGGCGCTGCCAATGCTGTCACAGATACATAGATGAGTCCTCTATCTATCTCTATGGAGGAAACATACTGCATGCATCCTGCTGCTGCTGGTGGTGATGGTGCAGCTCAGTATGCTCTCTGGTGGTGAGAGCTGTGATGTTCATGTTTGACATTTCCATGTGGTTAGTATTTAATAGAAGAGCCCGGTGGGAGAACACAAACAGGCACACACACACAAACATCATGGTGACATCATGGTGTGTTAACGTTAAGTGGAATATGAAATCTTATTCAAATCTGTTCATATACATCCCCAGGAAGAATGGTACTTTTTAAATGTATTATTGTTACATTTTCTGACAAGCAAGCACTTAGACATGGTTATTTTCAAGTTTTCACAAATTCATAGAATGTAAGGCATAGCAATATGGAGTGGGTAAGTGGCCGTGCGTTTGGTCAAGTAGTAGACACTGCAGTAAATAAAACCTAATAAAAACGTCAGTCTTGTTCAGGACCGGAGTCTACGCAGACCGGTGCGCCATAGAAAATCAGAGCTACAGCAAGCCTATATGCAAATAAGCGATTTGCCACACTGGTCTGCCACCATTCACTTTGAACTGGACTGTGTGTTTACAGGCAGCAGCAACAGCGCGATGTTAGATCATTACAACGCATTCGCCAAAATACACAAAATACACCTGAATGGATTTCTGCAAATACGTTAATACCACGGGAGTCATCTTACATTTGGGATGTACATTTGGGTCCTATTGATCAAACAACCATGAAAAGGTAGACTATCTCTCCCTCAATGTGCCTATGCACATCAACAACAACAAGGTCAACAACTAATGCTAGCCAGAGTGAGATGAGCTAAAAATCTAACGAGGGAACATTAGATAAACCATCTGAAACTTTTCCAGCTAGTTGGTCGTTGAAATTGCACTGATAAACAATGGGGAATGGTAGCCTGCGTGTCCTTGTCCTTCTTGCAGCTTGCCTGCGAATGCATGCTTTTCTCAACCCAAGTTTTAACAACTGAAGGAGAACTAGCTAACTAGCAAAGTGATTCACATTTCTTGCTAGCTAACTAAATGACACCTGCACCTCTAGCTACCGAAAAAATGATATGATGGTAAAAAAAAGTCCGTCCTCCACTCCTCCAATGACATGACATCCTCCCAGCAGCTAGCTAATGCTAGGCTCCGTGTTTTTAGCTTGCTAAATAAATAGGTAGCTGCAAGGGTGTCAAACTAAATCAGGGCATGGACCATATTGAAAAAAACACAATGAATTCGCGGGCCAGACACAGCCTACTTGTTTAAAAAACAACAACTTGCGACTGCGACCCAATCTGGCCATTTGTTTTATCCGAACAAAAAGATGGCCCTCCATAATGTACACGTATGTACATAGGATGCCGTATATAGCATGTTAACATATTAAAACAAAAGAAGAGATAAATAATGTGTCCAGCCTTTGCTGCTCGCAGATGTGCATTATATGCTGCAGCCCTAATCAAAAAGTATTCAATAACTCCAAATAACAAAGACGAAGCCGAAGCCTTAAACTTTCAACGTGTTTTTTTGTTGTTGCGCTGCATGGATCACCGATGCAGGTGAACGCAGTATTGATGTATGTTGCACTCAAAATGCAATGTAGTTGAGTAGCCCAGCCTAGGCCATTGCTCAAATATGACTTTAATAGCCCTACATGTTTCTCCGTTAGATGGTGTTTTGATGCATGTTTAGTTTTTTGGTTATTCATTGCCAAGCTTTTAAAAATCAAAGCCAGACTGCAACATTTTAGTAGCCTAGCTAGGACTCTGGCATGTGTCTGTACACTTTCCCTCCACTGCCGCGGGACACACGGAAGCAGTGCAATTGAAGTTGAATTCACAGATGCCAGCGCATCAGGCTGTAATTTCATGAAGTAGACGACTCAACTGTTGACTCATTTATACTCATTGGTGTGTCCTGTAATAGACCACTAAGAAAGAGAGTTCCAAACCTCTCTGCCAATAACAGCTCATTTAAAATTTTCCCCTCCCCACTCAGACCATTCTAAGACAGTCCTAGCATAATTCTTGCTTGAGAAATGGCTCTTTGCCAAGATGCTATTTTTGTTTCTTTTTTTGTCATTTTAATTGAAAACAATCACATAAGGTACTTAATTGTTACCCAGGAATTATTTGATATTGAGATAAAAATGTTTGAAGTTGTGCAATTCAGCACATTTTGCCATGAGGCGGAGAGAAAATGTTGCAATTTTATAAAAACATTTCATGCAATTCTATCCATTTCGCTATGGTGTGGAGATACATTTTCTATCTCCACCACTCATTTCCTGCAAATGTGTAATTACTTATGCCACAAAAAAGTCAATGGGGCCCCCTGGACGTCAGGGCACCTGGGCACGTGCCCCGGTGGGTATTCAACCATGATTACTAAAAGTTTAGAAAGCTGGCTAGACTAGCTACCGAATGAAATTTGAAAGAATGAATGAACTTTCAACCTATCCCTTATGGGATTAATTAACGCATTAACAAACATTGCAATAATTCACTATGGTAATTAAATGATAATAATTCTTCCGGCGTTCTCTGCATTGCGCATCACATAAAGAGTGAAAAAAATTAAATACATTAATACATAATAGTCAATAAGGTTATCCAAACAATAATTACATCCCTAGAGCAGTACAATAATATACATACACATATACACACTGCATATATATACACATACATACATACACTACCGTTCAAAAGTTTGGGGTCACTGAGAAATGCCCTTGTTTTCCTTGAAAACATATATGAAATTAGATGCAAAATGAATAGGAAATATAGTCAAGACGTTGACAAGGTTATAAATATTGATTTATAATTTAAATAATAATTGTGTCCTTCAAACTTAGCTTTCGTCAAAGAATTTTGCCGCAATTACAGCCTTGCAGACCGATGGCATTGTAGTTGACAATTTGTTGAGGTAATCTGAAGAGATTTCACCCCATGCTTCCTGAAGCACCTCCCACAAGTTGGATTGGCTTGATGGGCACTTCTTACATACCATACAGGCTTCTCCCACAGCTCAACCCTGTGCTGGCCACTCCATTATAGACAGAATGCCAGCTGACTGTTTCTTCCCGAAATAGTTATTGCATAGTTTGGAGCTGTTCTTTGGGTCATTGTCCTGTTGTAGGAAGAAATTGGCTCCAATTAAGCGCCGTCCACAGGGTATGACATGGCGTTGCAAAATGGAGCGATATCCTTCCTTCTTCAAGATCCCTTTCACCTTGTACAAATCTCCCACTTTACCACCACCAAAGCACCCCCAGACCATCACATTGTCTCCACCATGCTTGACAGATGGCGTCCAGCATGTTTCCATTTTTTTCTGCTGCTCATGAATGTTCTTCTTTGTGATCCGAACACCTCAAACTTAGATTTGTCTGTCCATAACACCTTTTTCCTATCTTCCTCTGTCCAGTGTCTGTGTTCTTTTGCCCATCTTAATTTTGTATTTTTATTGGCCAGTCTGAGATATGGCTTTTTCTTTGCAACTCTACCTAGAAGGCTAGCATCTGGGATGTCGCCTCTTCACTGTTGACGTGAGACTGGTGTTTTGCGGGTACTATTTAATGAAGCTGCCAGTTGAGGACTTGTGAGGCATCTGTTTCTCAAACTAGACACTCTAATGTACTTGTCCTCTTTCTCAGTTGTGCACCGGGGCCTCCCACTCCTCTTTCTATTCTGGTTAGAGCCAGTTTCCACAGTTCTGTGAAAGGAGTAGTACACAGCGTTGTACAAGATCTTCAGTTTCTTGGCAATTTCTCGCATGGAATAGCCTTCATTTCTCATAACAAGAATAGACTGATGAGTTTCAGAAAAATATATTTGTTTCTGGCCATTTTGAGCCTGTAATCCAACCCACAAATGCTGATGCTCCAGATACTCAACTAGTCTAAAGAAGGCCAGTTGTGTTGCTTCTTTAATCAGAACAACAGTTTTCAGCTGTGCTAACATAATTGCAAAAGGTTTTTCTAATGATCAATTAGCCTTTTAAAATTCTAAACTTGGATTATCTAACACAACATGCCATTGGAACACAGGAGTGATGGTTGCTGATAATGGGCGTCGATACACCTATGTAGATACTCCATAAACAAATCTGCCGTTTCCAGCTACAATAGTCATTTACAACATTACAACATTAACAATGTCTGTATTTCTGATCAATTTGATATTATTTTAATGGACACAATTTTTTACATTTTCTTCCAATAACTAGGACATTTCTAAGTGACCCCAAACTTTTGAATGGTAGTATACATACATACATACATACATACATACATACCATAAACAGACAAATAAATACAGAAATTAAATAAATAAAGACACAAGAAAAGAAAAGAATAAGTCACTTGAGCCCCGTCTGACACAAAGAGAAGATTCATACGGTGGACAAGCCTACACACAATCTATATACACACACCATTTACCAGAAAGGAGATCCATATTTTTACTATTTAATTACAGGAAGCCCTTTTTCTTTTATTCCAGTCTTTATGTAAATATTCCTCAAACGTAAATACACAACGGACAAAAAAACTGTAGAAAGGGAAATAGAGGATAAAATGAGTTTTGTCCTCTATTTCTTTGAGGTCATAATCTAAAAATGATTAGCTGACATGTTTTATTGAGTGACTGTCAGTGACTGACATAACAAGAGAAAAACCTGCTGATGCACAACCCAATTTCAAAATTGTACCTGGTGTATTCTAATGTTCTTACTCTCAATAGAAAGTTGAGACCCCGACTGAGTCCCCCCCCCCCCCCCCAAAAAATGATGTTGTTTATGCTTGGAACTGGCCCTGTACGTGTCACAATTGAAATGACCTCGAACAGCAGGAAAGATCCCAGATTAGGCCTTATGACTGCTGTCCAAACCACATCAAGAGATCCAAAGCTGCATCCTAATATTAGTGATGGGATATGTTATTGGTTTCTGGTTTCTTTAGGGTACTGTCTATTCAGCCACACCAACCTCACGGTTCTATAATGTCTGTGTTTCAGGCTTCATTAAGTCAGTGTGTGTGTGAGTAGTTCAAATGAAAGCAGAATGGGAAAACCAAAGTAACCCGTGAACATGTCAGAAGCTGTATCGTGACTCTGTTCACTTCCTCTTCCTCGTCCTTTCGAGTGAGTGAGTGAGTGAGTGAGAGTGAGTGAGAGAGAGAGAGGGAGATACAGAGATACATACAGCGAAATCATATGAAAGGTGCTAAGGCCGGAAGTGTTCGGAAAGAGGAAGTTGAGAGTTGTGAGTCAGAGACAAGAAATTGGTGTGAAGACAGAGATACACTCAGAGAAACAAGGCATGGACAAATTAGAGTAAGTATGGTGGAGTGGAAAAAAGGACAGAGGTAAAAAAAAAAAAAAAACGGATGAAACTGAACTGGAAAACACAACAAAAAGACAACAAGTGAAGAGGAAAGGAGAAGGCTGAACATTGCGACAGATGACAGAGTCGGATATGAGAAAACGCTGTGTCGGCACTCTTCTGGTCCTCATGCTGATACAGACAGGTTGGTTAGACAAACTCGTCTAGAACAAGATTCAAGTTTTAGTTTAGCAAAAACTGAATTAACATAATCATTGAGCATGTAAAAAAGAAGATATGCATATTTCCGTTGTGGTCTTCAAAAACCAAGGTTTCATTACATTGCATTGTTATGGTTATGCAGTACTAAAACCTATTTTAACAGTTGAATGTAGGGTAATACACATTCAGCTGATTTTAAAAAAGTGCAAGGTTTCGACAAAAAGAAACGTATGTTGCAGGTTTTGCCCGTTGTGTTTGTGCGTGTGTGTGCATGCATTGTCTGAATGCAGTTGTGGAAAAAGTACTCAATTGTCATACTTGAGTAAAAGTAAAGACACCTTAATAGAAAATGACTCAAGTAAAAATGAAAGTCACCCAATAAAATACTACTTGAGTAAAAGTCCAAAAGTATCTCGTTTTAAATGTAGTTAAGTACAGAGGTGGAGGAAGTACTCAATTGTCATACTTGAGTAAAAGTACAAAGTAAAAGTAAATGCTATACATCAAATTCCTTATATTGCGCTAACCAGACGCCACACTTTTCTTTAAATGTTTTATTTGATTTACACACACACCGACACGCAGACATCATTTACAAACGCAGCATTTGTGTTTATTGAGTCCGCCAGATCAGAGACAACGCGTTAACCTGATAGATGCGTGAATTGGGCCATGTTGCGGTCCTGCCTGAGCATTTGAAATGTAACAAGTACTTTTGGGTGCCAAGGAAAATGTAATGGGAGTAAAAAAGTACATACACTGACTGTACAAAACATTATGGATACATACTCTTTACATGACATACTGTAGACTGGCCAGGCAAATCCAGGTGAAAGCTATGATCCCTGATTTATGTCTCTTGTTAAATCCACTTCAATCAGTGTAGATGAAGGGGAGGAGACGGGTTAAAGAAGGATTTTTAAGCCTTGAGACAATTGAGACATGGATTGTGTATGTGTGCCATTCAGAGGGTGAATGGGCAAGACTAAAGATTGAAGTGGCTTTGAACAGGATTATTGTAGTAGGTGCCAGGCACACAGGTTTGTGTCAACAACTGCGACGCTGCAGTTCAACAGTTTCCTGCGTGTATCAAGAACGGTCCACCACCCAAAGGACATCCAGCCAACTTGACACAACCATGGAAAGCATTGGAATCAACATGGGCCAGCATCCCTGTGGAACGCTTTCAATATTAGGAAGGTGTTCTTAATGTTTTGTATACTCAAGTGTATTTTTGGCTAAGTAGTGGAGTAAAGGTAAAAGTTGTCAAAAATATAAATAGTAAAGTACAGATACCTCAAAAAAACTACTTAAGCAGTACTTTTTTTTACCTAAGTACTTTACACCACTGTCTGAATACGTGTTCTAGTGTCTTTAGTGTATGATCCACAAAAGCATGGTTTCAGCATTATTTCACTGGAAGTTTCACTGCTAGTTTTTACTAGCACCTACACAACTTGCCGCAACAACGTCTTCTTTCTTACTTCCCACAGGCATGACAGACAGTGGGATTTCTGTGTCTCACAAATGGCATGGAGACCACCTATCTATCACCTGTCGTCTCATGGGGGACAAAGACACTGTTTCTCAGATCAACTGGGAGATGACCAGCAGTTCGAACCACACCACCACCAGATTGAAACTGGGCATCTTCCACCCCGTGTTTGGTACTTAATATAATAATACATAATAATCCGTAATACATAATAATACATATTACTACGTAATACATAATAATACATATTAATACGTAATACATAATAATACATATTAATACGTAATACATAATAATACATATTAATACGTAATACATAATAATACATATTACTACGTAATACATAATAATACATATTAATACGTAATACATAATAATACATATTAATACGTAATACATAATAATACATATTACTACGTAATACATAATAATACATATTACTACGTAATACATAATAATACATATTACTACGTAATACATAATAATACATATTAATACGTAATACATAATAATACATATTAATACGTAATACATAATAATACATATTAATACGTAATACATAATAATACATATTACTACGTAATACATAATAATACATATTACTACGTAATACATAATAATACATATTAATACGTAATACATAATAATACATATTAATACGTAATACATAATAATACATATTACTCGCTTTTACTTTGACTCTTGATTATTGCCACAAGAATAACACACTTAGATATATAATATAATATATATTAATCATGTAATATTTTGCCATTAAGGTACCTACGTGGTCCCGGAGTACAACGATACTGTGGAGATCCAGGGAAACGCCTCCAGCGGCCATTACACGCTCAGGCTGAGAGGTAGCACTGTGTTGGAGGAGAGTCAGTTCTGCTGTAAATTCATGACCTTTCCCTCTGGAGGGCTGGAGCAGTGTATAAATACCAGGATTAATGAAAGCACAGGTACCATTATCTTGTTTGTCTCTCTCTGTTTCTCTCTCTCCTATCCCCACACATCCTGGTATTTCCCCTCTTTCATTTTCTGTTCCTGTTCTTTATTGATCACAACTATCCATTAAAAAAAAAACATAAAAATAATGTTATTTCACAACATTCACCAAAACACAAGTTCGACCTTGCCATTACAACCCACTTGGGTTAGGTAGTGCTTGTATGCACAATTTTGTGTGAATTTATGTGAGCATGTTTAAATGTGTGTCTATCTATGGTCTACTCACAGAGGAGGCCCAGGTGTCAGAAGGCCCACAGGGTTTACTAGAGGAGAGACAAGTGGAGCAGTGGGCTCTGCTAGTAATGGGACCTACCATCTGTCTCCTCAGTATCGCGATCTCTCTCTACTACTGCTTGAAGTATTGCTGCAGACACTGCTGCCGCAGGTACCTACTCGTCAACCAAACCCATTCTCTCTCTCGCTCTCTCTCTCTCTCTCTCTCAAAAGTTTGGACACACCTAATCATTCCAGGCTTTTTAAAAGGTAATTTGTGGAATTTCTTTCCTTAATGCATTTGAGTCTATCATTTGTGTTGTGACAAGTTAGGGTTGGTATACAGAAGATAGCCCTATTTGGTATAAGACCAAGTCCATATTATGGCAGGAACAGCTCAAATAAGCAATGAGAAACAAAAGTCCATCATTACTTTAAGACATGAATGTCAGTCTATACTGAAGATTTCAAAAACGTTGAAAGTTTCTTTAAGTGCAGTAGCAAAAACCATCAAGCGCTATGATGAAACTGGCTCTCATGAGGACCGCCACAGGAAAATGAAGACCCAGAGTTTCCTCTGCACACCTCTAGGCTGTGTAAGGGCTATTTGACTAAGAAGGAGAGTGATGGAGCGCTGCATCAGATGACCTGGCCTCCACAATCATCTGACCTCCACCCAATTGAGAGGGTTTGGGATGAGTTGGACTGCAGAGTGAAGGAAAAGCAGTCAAAAAGTGCTCAGCAGATGTGGGAACTCCTTCAAGGCTGTTGGAAAAGCATTCCAGGTGAAGCTGGTTGAGAGAATGCCAAGAGAGTGCAAAGCTGTCATCAAGGCAAAGGGTGGCTACTTTTAAGAATATAAAATATAAATATATTTTGATTTGCTTAATACTTTTTTGGTAACTTTATGATTGCATATGTGCTATTTCATCATTTTGATGTCTTCACTATTATTCCACAATGTAGCAAATAGTACAAATAAAGAAAAATCCTTATATGAGTAGGTGTGACCAAACTTTTGATTGGTACATAAATATATACACGGAGTGTACAAAACATTAGGTGAAAAACATGCTATTTTCATGACTCAGAGTGACCAGGTGAATCCAGGTGAAAGCTATGATCCCTTATTGCTTGAAGTGCCTTTGAATGGGGAATGGTGGTAAGTGCCAGGCGCACAGGTTTGAGTGCGTCAAGAACTGCAACCCTGCAGGGTTTTTCACACTCAACAGTTTCCTGTGTGTATCAAGAATGGTCCACCACCCAAAAGACATCCTGCCAACTTGACACAACTGTGGGAAGCATTGGAGTCAGCATGGGCCAGCATTCCTGTGGAACGCTTTCTACACCTTGTAGAGTCCATGCCTCAACGAATCAGGGCTGTTCTGAGGGCAAAAGGGGGCGGCAACTCAATATTAGTTTTGTACACTCAGTGTATATACTGTATATACAGTGTATATATATATATATATATCTATCAATATCATTCATCTCTGTATCTCTCTCTTCTTTGTGTCTCTTTATCATTATAACTATCTCTCTTTTCCTTTCAAAAAAAATCTCCATCTCACTCTCTCTCTCTATATCATTTGCTTTATCTTCCTCTCTGTCTTCTTTTTCGCTTTTATTTCTCTCAAACTCACATGGAACAACTGGCCTCTCTCTCTCAGTAAAGTTTGCAGTAGCACTGACTATAAAACCAAAAGTCATCAGATCTCAGATATCTGCTGTTATATATTTTTTTCTTCCAGGAGGCGAGTGTTCGAGGTGGAGACTTATCTGACAGACCAGCACACAGACTCGGAGGTAAAGTTATTCTGTCAGCTATTTTTCCAACTCAACATCCCCTACATACCTTTTTGACACAATGGAAAATAAATGAAGTATCGCAAGGCAATTCTAACGCCATTGATGTAACTGAAAATAGGCTACCTTGGACCATTGCCAAAATACATTGGCCTAACTTCATCTAATGTAGGCTCCCTAATCACAAGCCTTTCTAGAGTCATAGAGATAAAGCATGTCCTCTCTCTATGGCTAGAGTGACCCCTGTAACTATAGCAACCTACGTTACCATGAAAACCCACAGGGCACCGTCACCACGGTTATCGCCATGGTTTCCTGTTGTTCACTGTGAATGACGTACATGTGGTTAGACGTCTCGGTCATCGCTCTGCCGTTTCTCTCTCACACACACACACAAATACACACTGGTAAATGCGGTTTGATGTCTCGGCCATCGCTCATAAGTTTCCCACACTTTTTATTTTTTATTTTATTTTTATTTCACCTTTATTTAACCAGGTAGGCCAGTTGAGAACAAGTTCTCATTTACAACAGCAACCTGGCTAAGATAAAGCAAGAGCAGTGCGACACAAACAACAACACAGAGTTCCAAATTAAATAAACAAATAAACACATAAACAAATAAATAAACACAATAGAAAAGTCTATATACAGTGTGTGCAAATGAAGTAAGATTAGGCCGTAGTGGCGAAATAATTACAATTTAGCAATTAAACACTGGAGTGATAGATGTACAGAAGATGAAAGTGCAAGTAGAGATACTTGGGTGCAAAGGAGCAACAAAAAAAAAAATATATATATAAAATAAATAACAATATGGGGATGAGGTAGTTAGATGGGCTATTTACAGATGGGCTATGTACAGGTGCAATGATCTGTAAGCTGCTCTGATAGCTGATGCTTAAAGTTAGTGAGGGAGATATGAGTCTCCAGCTTTAGTGATTTTTGCAATTCGTTCCAGTCATTGGCAGCAGAGAACTGGAAGGAAAGTCAGCCAAAGGAGGATTTGGCTTTGGGGGTGACCAGTGAAATATACCTGCTGGAGTGCGTGTTACGGGTGGGTGCTGCTATGGTGACCAGTGAGCTGAGATAAGGCGGGGCTTTACCTAGGGGGCCAGCCAACGAGCGCATACAGGTCACAGTGGTGGGTAGTATATGGGGCTTTGTTGACAAAACGGATGGCACTGTGATAGACTGCATCCAATTTGTTGAGTAGAGTGTTGGAGGCTATTTTGTAAATGACATCACCGAAGTCAAGGATCGGTAGGATAGTCAGTTTTACGAGGGTATGTTTGGCAGCATGAGTGAAGGATGCTTTGTTGCGAAATAGGTAGCCAGTTCTAGATTTAATTTTGGATTGGAGATGCTTAATATGAGTCTGGTAGGAGAGTTTACAGTCTAACCAGACACCTAGGTATTTGTAGTTGTCCACATATTCTAAGTCAGAACTGTCCAGAGTAGTGATGCTGAACAGGCGGGCAGGTGCGGGCAGCGATCGGTTGAAGAGCATGCATTTAGTTTTACTTGCATTTAAGAGCAGTTGGAGGCCACGGAAGGAGTGTTGTATGGCATTGAAGCTCGTCTGGAGGTTAGTTAGCACAGTGTCCAATGAAGGGCCAGAGGTATATAGAATGGTGTCGTCTGCGTAGAGGTGGATCAGAGAATCACCAGCCGCAAGAGCGACATCATTGATGTATACAGAGAAAAGAGTCGGCCCGAGAATTGAATCCTGTGGCACCCCCAAAGAGACTGCCAGAGGTCCGGACAACAGGACCAATTATTTTGAATAGTGTTTACACATGATAGAATAGGATAAAAGGACAACTGGAACATTACTTATTATTATTATTTTCAAAACAACATGCACATGACCTAGTCTCTCTTGCCCCCCCCCCCTCTCTCTATACCATCTAGGAGGTCACAGAGGAGCCACCCCATCAACCCCCCCTTCCCTCACCCCCTCCCCTCCAGCTCCAGGGTTTTGACCCCTCTAAGCTCTACACTAAGATCAAGCAGGACCTGCTGTATGGACGACTGTGGAAGGCCTACCAGGGGACAGCTAAGGCCTGGGGCCCCACAACACAGCAGGGTCCACACCAGCAAGGGCCACAACAAGGGGCAGAACTAGGGCCACAAAAGGTATATCTTTCTTTCGAAAGTTTTTTAAAATTAATATGTCTATGCATAAGGAAACCTTGCCTTACAAAACAGTCAATTGAAAACAAAGAAATTGAAAAAGATTATACGACGTGAATGCAAAGCAAAAATAATGTTTGTTGAAGCCTGTGCCTCATGCCAAATAACACAGAAATCACACACATACTGTAGATTATTTGATCACGTCATCATCGTCATCAGGTCTATTTTCTTCTGGGGGATCATCGGGTGTCACAGAGAGAGGAATCAGAAGAACCAGAACTAGAACCTAATCTAGAACAAGAACAAGACCCTCAACCAACCCTTGAAAGAACCGTGGAACCACAGACTGAGCCTGAACCTATCCATCCTTTAGCCCTGGAACCTGGAACACAGATGGAGGTTCAAGAACCAGAATGTAATTTAGAACTAGAACCCAACTTCCCATCAACCCTTTCTGCACAGAGGGAGGAACTGGAATCATACATAGGAACAGAGAAAGAGGAAATTGAAGAAACCAGAGACTAACCCTTCAGCAAGGAGGTTCATGAAGGGAAGGTGTGTTGTGTTGTTGTGTGTGTGTGCGGGCCGTGCGTGTGTGCGTGTGTACGTGTGTGTTGGGAGGAATAATGCACTGTTGACATTGGGTGAATAACCCTGACCTCCTAAGGTTAGCTGTCAATCAATACGATTAATAATTATTGCCCCAGTGAGAAATTTGGAGTAAAAATTAAACTCACAGGTAATCGCCATGGTTTTTTGTTTACTGTGAACATCGTACGTGTGGTTAGACGTCTCTCTCTCTCTCTCTCTCTCTCTCTCTCTCTCTCTCTCTCGCTCTCTCTCTCAGACAGACTGTACGTACTGCACACCACACACGCACACTGGTAAATGGGGTTTGAAGTCTCGGCCATCGCTCAGCTGTTTCTCACATTTGAGCTCACAACAGTGTGGCATATAACGTAACTGGTATACTGTTAACAGACAGAAGAAGCAGGGGAATGTCTTTCAAGCAGAGCTTTTTTATAACATTTCCTGTATTTAGTGCGATGTGAATAGAACATTATGCTTTTAAATATAGTAATGGGTTGCATGACCTTTAGATTCTAAAAAAGAGCTGTTATAGCCAACTGATCTGTTATTGTAAGGAGCAAGACAGTGAGTGATTTTTATTTTGTGTATCCGGTTTTGTGATTGCAATTTCTGTATATAATGTTTATACTTTAGTTTAAATAAAAAATCGGACTAGCAAAAGTGTTAGAGTCCTTCACTTGATATCTAGAATATGCCTGCTTTTTGGGGGGCCACTGGGGGACGACACAAGACCATTTATTCACTAACCTCGGTCCCAGGAAATTTAGCACAACGCATACGTCAACGATTCATAGTTGGCCTTAGTGGGAGTGACCATCAGGCTTGTGGTAATGGCTGGAGCGGAATCAGTGGAATGGTATCAAATACGTCAAACAATGTTTCCAGGTGTTAGATGCCATTCCATATGTTCCGCTCCAGATATTATTATGATTTTTCTCCCCTCACCAGACTCACGTGGTTCTAACAGACTAATGCATGTAAAATAATGTGTTATGAGGCAAAGAATATTAATTATGGATACAGTAGTTCTTCCAGAAACAATTTGAAAATAAGTCAAAACAAATAGGCTAGCCAAAATCGGGAATAGCAGTAGGCTACAATGGCATATGTGACACTTGTTACAATGAATTACAATTGCAGTACAGGTTTCTGACATTTCCAGTCCAAGTCCAGGTGAAAAGTCAACTTTTATAACGGTTACACAGAAGGCCACAATTGGGACTAAAGTTCAATCCCTTCCTGATGTTATTAGGCAGCCTAGTCTCACAGACAAGACGTAACATACTAAATGAAAAGCGGCGACACTCAAATTACTAGGGGCCGATGAGATGTTACATTTGGTATGGTTACATAAGACAGATGGTTACTTAAGGCAAGTAACGCGCGAATGTCAAGCAACCCAAAGGTTGCGTGTTCAACTCTCATCACGGACAACTTTAGCATTTCAGCTAATTAGCAACTTCAGCAATTACTTACTACTTTACAAATAATTAGCATGTTAGCTAACCTAACCTTAACCCTTTAACCTAACTCATAACCTTAACCTTAACCCCTAAAGCCAAGTTTAGCTAACCCCCTAATCCTAACCATAAATCCCTTTAACCCAGAGTTCCCCAACTGGTGGCCCGCCAAAGGCTGTAAAAACACCAGCAAAGACTTAAAAACACCAGCAAATCAGCTCCAAGTGATTTCAAATTAGGAAGCATTCCCACGCATAGAGAAATATACAACACCAATCAAAAGTTTGGACACATCTACTCATTCAATGGTTTTTATTTATTTGTACTATTTTCTACATTGTAGAATAATAATGCAGACATCAAAAATATCAAGTAACACATATGAAATCATGTATCAACCAAAAATGTGTTAATCAAATCAAATCAAAATATATTTTATATTTTATATTCTTCAAAGTAGCCACTCTTTGCCTTGATGACAGCTTTGAACACTCTTGGAATTCTCTCAACCAGCTTCACCTGGAATGCTTTTCCAACAGTCTTGAAGGAGTTCCTGCATATGCTGAGCACTCATTGAAAACCATCTCAGTTGGGTTGAGGTTGGTTGATTGTGTTGACCTTTTGCCACATTTCAGGCTTCAAACATAAAGATATAAAACTGTATTTTTTTGTGAAGAATCAACAACAAGTGGGACACAATCATGAAGTGGAACAACATTTATTGGATATTTCAAACTTTTTTAACAAATCAAAAACTGAAAAATTGGGCGTGCAAAATTATTCAGCCGCTTTACTTTCAGTGCAGCAAACTCTCTCCGGAAGTTCAGTGAGGATCTCTGAATGATCCAATGTTGACCTAAATGACTAATGATGATAAATACAATCCACCTGTGTGTAATCAAGTCTCCGTATAAATGCACCTGCACTGTGATAGTCTCAGAGGTCCGTTAAAAGCGCAGAGAGCATCATGAAGAACAAGGAACACACCAGGCAGGTCCGAGATACTGTTGTGAAGAAGTTTAAAGCCGGATTTGGATACAAAAAGATTTCCCAAGCTTTAAACATCCCAAGGAGCACTGTGCAAGCGATAATATTGAAATGGAAGGAGTATCAGACCACTGCAAATCTACCAAGACCTGGCCGTCCCTCTAAACTTTCAGCTCATACAAGGAGAAGACTGATCAGAGATGCAGCCAAGAGGCCCATGATCACTCTAGATGAACTGCAGAGATCTACAGCTGAGGTGGGAGACTCTGTCCATAGGACAACAATCAGTCGTATATTGCACAAATCTGGCCTTTATGGAAGAGTGGCAAGAAGAAAGCCATTTCTTAAAGATATCCATAAAAAGTGTTGTTTAAAGTTTGCCACAAGCCACCTGGGAGACACACCAAACATGTGGAAGAAGGTGCTCTGGTCAGATGAAACCAAAATTGAACTTTTTGGCAACAATGCAAAACGTTATGTTTGGCGTAAAAGCAACACAGCTGAACACACCATCCCCACTGTCAAACATGGTGGTGGCAGCATCATGGCTTGTGCCTGCTTTTCTTCAGCAGGGACAGGGAAGATGGTTAAAATTGATGGGAAGATGGATGGAGCCAAATACAGGACCATTCTGGAAGAAAACCTGATGGAGTCTGCAAAAGACCTGAGACTGGGACGGAGATTTGTCTTCCAACAAGACAATGATCCAAAACATAAAGCAAAATCTACAATGGAATGGTTCAAAAATAAACATATCCAGGTGTTAGAATGGCCAAGTCAAAGTCCAGACCTGAATCCAATCGAGAATCTGTGGAAAGAACTGAAAACTGCTGTTCACAAATGCTCTCCATCCAACCTCACTGAGCTCGAGCTGTTTTGCAAGGAGGAATGGGAAAAAATGTCAGTCTCTCGATGTGCAAAACTGATAGAGACATACCCCAAGCGACTTACAGCTGTAATTGCAGCAAAAGGTGGCGCTACAAAGTATTAACTTAAGGGGGCTGAATAATTTTGCACGCCCAATTTTTCAGTTTTTGATTTGTTAAAAAAGTTTGAAATATCCAATAAATGTCGTTCCACTTCATGATTGTGTCCCACTTGTTGTTGATTCTTCACAAAAAAATACAGTTTTATATCTTTATGTTTGAAGCCTGAAATGTGGCAAAAGGTCGCAAAGTTCAAGGGGGCCGAATACTTTCGCAAGGCACTGTATCTATCTATCTCTCTCTCTCTCTCTCTCTCTCTCTATATATATATATATTTCGGACTATGGTGCAGTACAACTGTTTTACAAAGCATTGCAACCACCTTTAAAAAATGTATTGTTAATTTTATGTATTTGATTTTTATACCAGAATTTCTTTTGAAAGTTTACACAAATACTGGTATGTATTGTGTAGGATGTATTTGAAGAAATACACTTTTAATAAAATACAAATGAATGTTTCTCCGGAATTACTCAATAGAGTCTCCAAAACAGAATGCTGGCGACTCCTTACTCCACCCACCCCATTCACTGCAATACAATACACTATACACGGCAGGGGTATTCAACTCCTACCCTATGAGGTCCGGAGTCTGCTGGTTTTCTGTGCTACCTGATAAATAATTGCGCACAGGTCTAAATCAGTCCCTGATTATTGGGGAACAATGAACAAAAGCTGGCTTCCAGGTCCAGAGTTGAGTTTGAGGGGTATATGGGATATTTATTGGGTTGTAGTGAAATACATGTACAACCTGTTTAATTTAAACTGGTGTGTGAAATACTCAGTCAGATCTCCACTAACCAAATATGGTTTGTTTTTGAGGGGGACTGTGTCACACAGCCTGCTGCTGGCTTTTTGCTCTGTCCCCTCTATTGCCCCCACTGGAATAGAGCCACACAGTGGAGGTGTCATAATACCCATAAAACCACCTTTCACATTTCCCTTAGGGGATTTTAGAAACACATCAAATAAGGGCTGTATATTCATGAAGGCTTTACCCTGGCAGGACATTTTGAAAACCACGGAAATCTCTCTCGGACAAAGTGACTTTTATCAATATCTATTCTACCTGTCTGAGCTAAAGTGGGGTTGAAAATACTACGTAGGGTCTTTACTAACCAAATATGGTTAGTTTTGGATGGGGACCGTGTCGTACATATCCTTCAACACAGCTGTAAATGACCTGGTACTATCCATGGTCCTGAAATCAATACCCACTCAACAACAACAAAATAATCACAAAAGCTAAATGTTTTTTTTATCAAAATGAAAATAAATTTTATTTACCTGTTAATAAATGTAATGAATATTAACCAGGCTATTAGGACACAGTATCATTTTTTGTACTTTTTACCCCGTGATATCCAATTGGTAGTTACAGTCTTGTCTCATTGCTGCAACTCCCCTATGGACTTGGGAGAGGCGAAGGACGAGAAGCCGCACTGCTTCTTGACACACTACTTGCACCAATGTGTCAGAGGAAACAACGTCCAGCTGGCGACCGAAGTCAGCTTGCAGGCGCCCGGCCCGCCACAATGAGTCGCTAGAGCACGATGGGACAAGGAAATCCTGTCTGGGCCAATTGTACGCCGCCTCATGGGTCTTCCGGTCATGGCCGGCTGTGACACAGCCTGGGATCGAACCCGGGACTGTAGTGACACCTCAAGCACTGCGATGCAGTGCCTTAGACCGCTGCGTCACTCAGGAGGCCCTAAGACAGGACTTCTAATAAGGTCAAGTAACAATAATTTGCATTTTCTCGCAAATTACAATTTGTAGAGATGGGCTATGACCCATGAATCAGTCCAACACCCTAATCAAAGAGGCATATCTTTGGATTAACTGCGACCAACGTGGGTTTAAGAAAATCGTTGGAAGGCTCTGCATAATTGTAGTGTTAGAAACCTGTAGCGACATGATTTTAGGAGGATACTGCATCAAAAATGTTTTATTTGCCAGGCCAAGCGATTAAATTGATGCATATTTTGGCTCATGTTAAGGCTGGCCTTGAGCTGATCTAAATGTGTAAAGGTGCAGCCATCAGCATCACCTTTAGGTTAATCTAGGTCGTTAAAGGGTATACCAATGCTCACACTGTGTCCTTTGATGCAGTTGGCTTCTCGAACAGTCAACTGCTAAGAATCTGTATTTGGCACCTCCATCAGGGCAAGGACAAGAGTGCTTGAAATTCTAGTATGGAAAGGCTTTTTATTTCACACTGGAAGCAAACAGGGTAAGCAAAAAAAAGTGTTAAGGTGTATTGTCTTTCCAACCGATATTCAACACAGCATCAGTACATTAATGTATGTTTTGGAATTAATATAACATACAGGACTAAATGCATATGTCTACAGTGCATTCGGAAATTTTCAGACCCCTTCACTTTTTCCACATTTGTTACCTTACAGCCTTATTCTAAAACTGTCTGGGGCACTCAAATTCAGAAAAATTCAGAGACTTGCCCCGAAGCCACTCCTGCGTTGTCTTAACTGTGTGCTTACTGTAGGGTCCTGTAGGAAAGTGAACCTGAGCGCTCTGTAGAAGGTTTTCATCAAGGATCTCTCTGTACTTTGCTCTGTTCATCTTTCCCTCGATCCTGACTAGTCTCCCAGTCCCTGCTGCTGAAAAACATACTGCCACCACCATGCTTCACCGTAGGGATGGTGTCAGGTTTCCTCCAGATGTGATGCTTGGCATTCAGGCTAAAGAGTTTCATCTTGGATTCATCAGGCCAGAGAATCTTGTTTCTCATGGTCGGAGAGTCCTTTAGGTGTCTTTTGGCAAACTCCAAGCGGGCTGTCATGTGCCTTTTACTGAGGAGTGGTTCCGTCTGGCCACTCTACCATAAAGGCCTGATTGGTGGAGTGCTGTAGAGATGGGTGTCCATCTGCAAGGTTTTCCCATCTCCACAGAGGAGCTCTGCAGCTCTGTCAGAGTGACCATCGGGTTCTTGGTCAACTCCCTGACCAAGGCCCTTCTCTCCCAATGGCTCAGTTTGGCCTGGCGGCCAGCTCTAGGAGGAGTCTTCCAATATGTAAAATATCTTCCATGTAACAATGATGGAGACCACGGTGTTCTTGGGGACCTTCAATGCTGCAGGAATGTTTTGGTACCATTCCCCAGATCTGTGCCTCGACACAATCCTGTCTCTGAGCTCTACGGAAAATTCAATCGACCTAATGGCTTGGTTTTTGCTCTGACATGCACTGTCAGCCGTGGGACCTTGTATAGACAGGTGTGTGCCTTTCCAAATCATGTCCAATCAATTAAATTTGACCACAGTTGGAGACAAATCAAGTTGTAGAAACATCTCAAGGATGATCAATGGAAACAGGATACACCTGAGCTCAATTTCGAGTCTCATAGCAAAGGGTCTGAACACTTATGTAAGTAAAGTATTTCTGTTGTTTAAAAAAAAAACTGTTTTTAATTTGTCATTATGGGACATTGTGTGTAGATTGATGAGGGATTTGTTTTATTTAATAAATGTTAGAATAACCAGACACATTGCTTGCACAAGCGTTGCAACATAAATGTAGAAATACATGTTATTCAATTATTGACCCCACACTGCTCATGCGCGCCAAAGAGCGTCTGTGTTGCCAATGGCTAAAATAGAAGTCTTCAACAGTAGCAACCAGTAAAGATCTCCTTCCATGGCTCAGTGGTTTCGTGCCAAACTTTTGCATATTTGGGCTGTATACTATGTGTTTTGGAATCACACCAGTGGCAGGCCTCTTTGATCATTTGAACACTCAATCTTTATTTTTGACCACCTGCAGCTTTTCCCTTGGCTCTTCTGGCTGACCCCTATGGCTTGTAGAGGCCCTTGGCTCTTCTGACTGGACCCTCTGGCGGGTAGAGGCCCTTGGCTCTTCTGACTGGACCCTCTGGCGGGTAGAGGCCCTTGGCTCTTCATTATCAACAATGGAGGGGAGTGGGGGAGGTTGTGGATGGGGGGGGTGGTGAGGGGTAGGTCATCATCACTGATAACGTTATTCCCGTCAAGATCTGTTTGCATAAGTGCAGCATATGCATTCAACAGCCTGGCTGGCAAATGGCCTGTCCATAGTCCATATCTGACCCATCGCTATCACAATCCCTCAGGACAGCATCTTTCTCATTTTGAGGGATAACTGCAATGTTGCATGCCTTGTCTGGGCAGTCACCTAAATCCAACATATCCAGAACTGGACTCAAATGGAAACTAAAAGAAAGAACAGAGTAGAAAGTTAGGTAAAACAAGAACTATGTATGTGTATAACTATGTCTATACCTAGATACACTGTGTTATCCCGCCGGTCACTATTGTTGCCGTCAACATGTTTACACATTCTATGACCACACTGAACAAAGTTGAGTAATTGAAAATGCATATATCAAAACTAGACACCTTAAAGATGATGTGTACCAAAAATCGTTGTCCTAACTTTATTTTAACACACTTTACTTTTAACATATTTTCCACCCCACATTAGCTGAGACATAAATTACTAATTGCCTTTTATTGTTGGGACAATAAAAGTGGCCATTGATGAAAATTAAGCATCATTTGAATGATTCAACGATATTGCAATGTTCTGAAATGAGGGCTTTTATTTTGAAAGTTTCTCATTACGATATAAATATGACGTTGTTTTTGTGCTGCTGGCAGAATACTAGTAAAATCACGGAACTAACGGATTTCCAGGCGACTCAAAGCAAGTCACGGGGTATGAAACGTTGTTCAGTCTCTGTATATAGATTCCTTACACATGAAGTTAATATTTCTTTATCATATTACTTTTCGGGATAAAGTTGCAATGAGAAAATGTCTGCTATTGTGATAATGTTCAGTGTTTGCAAGTCTAGCCCTATGTTTAACAACTTCTTAATGGAAAAGTAATTGTAACATTGCAACAACAAAGTTGTATGTTTTGTTGGGGTGCATTGAAAACGGATCCCTGTATTGCCAAAAATTGATTGGTTTTCGTTATTGGCTGACAGCCTGCGTGTGTTGTCCTGTGTTGAATGTCTAACTACACCTGCTGCCTGTCTGTCTGTCTGATTACAGCCTACAGTAAATTACAGCCTACAGTGATTTTACAATGTAACAGCTAGGACACGGAATTGTTTTAGAACCGACGTGGGACACTGACCCGTGTTGGGGAAGCTACTCTGAAAATACTGTTTACCAAGCAATTACTTCACACTGGAAGAAGGTAAGCTACTCTAAATCTACCTTTAAGAATAATACTGTTAACTTAAGTTACTTTGAAAAAGTAGTTCACTACATCGTGTAATATAGCCTATTAACTATTAAACACACAAACAATGATTCAAGTGAGAAATAGGCCAGTCTGAAGCTGAAAAAGAAAGGAACGATTGCCTAATTCAGATTAGGATAGAAAACACTCTAAAGTTTCCAAAACTGTCAACATATTGTTTGTGAGTGTAACAGAACTGATATTGCAGGTGAAAACCTAAGGAAAATCCAACAAGGAAGTGCTGTTTTTCCTGAAAGCTCTCTGTTCCATTGGATGCCTTGCCTCCATTTAAAGGGATATCAACCAGATTCATTTTCCTATGGCTTCCTCAAGGTGTCAAGTCTTTAGACATAGTTTCAGGCTTTTATTTTGAAAAAATGAGCGCGAAAGATCACTTCGTGTCAGTGGATAGCTGGGTGTTCGCAGAGTTTTGCTTGCGCAATAGAGTGGGGCAGCCATTCTCTCCCTCTCCTATTGAAAAAGCTACAGTCCCGGTTGATATATTATTGATTATATATATTTTTTTAAACCTGAGAATTGAATACTGAGGACTGCTTCTTGACACACTACTCGCTTAACCTGGAAGCCAGCCGCACCAATGTGTCGGAGGATACACGTCCAGCTGGCGACCGAAGTCAGCTTGCAGGTGCCCGGTCCGCCACAAAGAATCGCTAGAGCATGATGGGACAAAAAATTCTGTCTGGGCCAATTGTATGCCGCCTCATGGGTCTTCCGGTCATGGCCGGCTGTGACACAGCCTGGGATCGAACCCGGGACTGTAGTGACACCTCAATGCAACATTACCCTAAAAACAGTACTGTAGCAATGAGTTTTGTGCAGTAGGCTATAGGCCCAATACATTATCACTGCATATTGGCTTTGCTTGAATTGCCCTGGCAATGCATTGTTGTTCTAACCATTTTTCTTTGCATTATTCAAATTGGATTAAATAAAAAAATCTCACTCATCATACACACAACACCCATAATGACAAAGTGAAAACATGTTTTTAGACATTTTTGCAAATTTATTGAAAATGAAAAACAGAAACATCTAATTTACATATGTTTTCACACCCCTGAGTTGTTGGAATCACTGTTGGCATCACATGTTGGAATCACTGTTGGCAGGAATTTCAGCTGTGAGTCTTTCTGTGTAAGTTTCTAAGACCTTTGCACACCTGGATTGTACAATATTTGCCCATTATTCTTTTCAACATTTTTCAATCTCTGTCATATTGATTGTTGATCATTGCTCGACAACCATTTTCAAGTCTTGTCATAGTTTTAACTTAAATCTTCACATGCACTGTCTTTTTGGTAAGCAACTCCAGTGTAGATTTGGCCTTGTGTTTTAGGTTATTGTTCTGCTGAAAGGTGAATTCATCTCCCAGTGTCTGGTGGAAAGCAGACTGAACTGAGTTTTCCTGTAGGATTCAGCCTGTGCTTAGCTCTATTCCATTTCATTTTTATCCTGAAAAACTCCCCATCTCTTAACGATAACAAGCATACCCATAACATGATGCAGCCACCACTATGCTTGGACTAGATTATGAATGACTCTTGGCGGAATGCATTGCTTGACTGCCGTGAGGATGATAATTAGCCTGACGACACACAAAATGATTCCGCTGCTCTGTTATTCGCTACATACTTCTCATTGTGGAGAAGAAACTAATGTCCGTGGGCGTTGGCCAGAACAAGGAGTATGTGTAGCCAGGCAAGATAAGCACAGTCGTTCGCAAACTGCTTCCCCAAAACGATTTGTTCTCGAGTACTAGTTTGTTGCGCAGAGGCTGTGTAAGATAAGTTTTGGTTCTACAAAGATGTATCCATAACGTTCAATAATCAATGAATTGCAGTCATTTTTGCACCATGCGATCAATTATAATTTCTAAACATGTATTTTTTAGCTCTGTGCTCTTGATCTATTTTCCTGCGCACATATGACAGAAAGTTGGTGGTCGGAGCACGTCTCTGGAGACAGAGGAGCATGCATTAAAATTTCTTAGTGCTGCAATCCCGTTAACGGTATCGATATGACAACAGCCAGTGAAAGTGCAGGGCACCAAATTCAAAACAACAGAAATCTAATAATTCAAATTCCTCAAACATACATGTATCTTATACCATTTTAAAGGTAATCTTGTTGTTAATCCCACCACAGTGTCTGATTTCAAATAGGCTTTACAGCAAAAGAACCACAAACGATTGTTAGATCACCACCAACTCACAGAAAAACATAGCCATTTTTCCAGCTAAAGAGAGGAGTCACAAAAAGCACAAATAGAGAGAAAATGAATCACT
This sequence comes from Oncorhynchus mykiss, assembly GCF_057628025.1. Classification (NCBI taxonomy): domain Eukaryota; kingdom Metazoa; phylum Chordata; class Actinopteri; order Salmoniformes; family Salmonidae; genus Oncorhynchus; species Oncorhynchus mykiss. Next base: position 33,155,169 of record NC_143042.1, read on the forward strand.
AACCTTTGATGATCTTCATCAGATGACACTCATAGGACTTCATGTTACACAATACATGAATGTTTTGTTTGATAAAGTTCATATTTATATTTAAAAAATCTCATTTTACATTGGTGCGTTACGTTCACTAGTTCCAAAAACATCTGGTGATATTGCAGAGAGCCACATAATTTTACAGAAATACTCGATGTCGATGAAAATACAATTGTTAGACATGGAAATATAGGTATACCTAACTGCTGTGTCAGATTTCAAAAACACTTTATGGAAAAAGCCTACCATGCAATAATCTGAGTACGGTGCTCAGAGCCCAAACAAGCCATAAAGATATCCGCCATGTTGTGGAGTTATCATTAGTCAGAAATAGCATTATAAATATTCACATACATTTGATGATCTTCATCAGAATGCACTCCCAGGAATCCTAGTTCCACAATAAATGTTTGATTGGTTCTATAATGTCCATTATTTATGTCCATGTAGCTACTTTTGTTAGGGTGTTTAGTACACAAATCCAAACGCTCGAGCAGGTCCAGCCGAACGTCGAACGAAAACTTACATTACAGGTCGTAGAAACATTTCAAACTAAGTATAGAATCAATCTTTAGGATGTTTTTATCACAAATCTTCAATAACGTTCCAACCGGAGAATTCCATTGTCTGTAGAAAAGCCAGACCACTGACTCAGAGTTCTCATCCGGCCCCACATCACAGTAGAAGCCTCATTCAAGTTTCTAAAGACGGTTGACATCTAGTGGAAGCCTTAGGAAGTGCAACATAACCAATTTCCCACTGTGTATTCAATAGGGGCTGGGTTGAAAATCGACCAACCTCAATTTCCCACTTCCTGTTTGGATTTCTTCTCAGATTTTTGCCTGCAATATGAGTTCTGTTATACTCACAGACATCATTCAAACAGTTTTAAACACGGAGTGTTTTCTATGTGTTTTCTATTGAGTGTTTTCTATCCAATACTAATAATAATATGCATATATTAGCAACTGGAACTGAGGAGCAGGCCATTTACTCTGGGCACCTCTGGGCACCTTTCATCCAAGCTACTCAGTACTGCCCCTGCAGCCATAAGAAGTTAATCCTGCTGAAGGACTCATTGCGGCCAGCACTAGCAGGTCAAAATAACAACTAAAATGAACGAGTCACTAGCAGGTCAAAAGCGTTGTTAAAAAATAATGAATCATTTGCGAACTTCACACCTCTTCCGTCTTCCAGCTGATGGCAAAACTCAAGTGGAACCACATTATTTCTGCTTCGTGCACAAATTAATGTTGTCACTCCGATGAAGAGTGAAATATTCCTCGATATTGAAAAAGACCCCTGCCACTAATAATAACAACGCAAGCCTATCGATACACTTTCCTACTCATTCATTACAGCTGCAGTGCTGGCTGTAGCGCAAGTGGAAGTAGGAAGAGGTTGCATTTTGTTGCTCATAAGTGTTGAATAAAAAGTGTTGACAGTGCTGAGTAGGAAGTAAAACATGAACTCGCTCACAAAAACAGCAGCTCTTTGCTCTATTCCTTGAAAGTCTCTCTCTAGTCATGGTTTTGAAATCTCACAATATCAACTTTGCTGTACCTTTCTTTTACACCTGCTACGTTACTGCAGACACGGTAATCTGAGCCATCCGATTGACCAGCAGTAGGCCTGTAGTGCACTTGAGTTGCTTTCTGGACCCTCCGGGGGGAAAAATGGGAACACTTGGCCTGTTGATTCGGCTGCACCTACCGCCAGCACCCCCTAAAAACAACAACATAAAAAAAACTGCAAAAATAAATAAAACCAAATGCAAGGCCTCATGTTTTTTTTGTTTTTTTTACAGAAATGTTTGCCGATTGACTAGGAATGTCTTGGAGATCAACCAGTCGATCGCGATTGACCAGTTAGTGACCACTGATATGTAGCCAGTAATTCTTTACTCCATTGTTTGTAAGCAACAACTTTTACAGACAGAAACCATGGCAGGTAGCTGTGTTGGGGAGAGCGACGGCCTGACATTCTGGGTGGCTGAACAAAAGGACTACGATGACGTCATGTCCATTTCTGTTCAAATCTATGGAGGGAATGACTACCTGCCTCATCGATATGCCGATTGGATGACTGAGCCTGACAGAGTGGTTATACTGGGACGCAGAGATGGCAAATTGGTCCGTGTAGTGCTCTCTCTCTCTCTACTTCCATCCAGCCCTATTTCTTCCTTCTGTATCTCTCCATCCCTCCCTCTCTCCCTTTCTACCATCCATCCCTCCCTCTGCCTCCTCCATCCATCCCTAAATCCATCGTCATCCCTCCCCTCTCCCCCAGGTGGCACTGGTGTCTGGTCTAATCGTTGACGAGGGGTGTACAGTGGTGGTGGAGGGGTTGAGGGTGTGTCCCAGCGAGAGGGGTCGCGGCGTGGCTGGGGTTATCCAGAGGTTCGGATCTTTTTTTATGATTTATTTGTTTATAGATTTGTTTTTTGACACACAACAAAAAAGAACAGCAACAAACAACATAGTAAACACCAAATAACGTCACTTACACAGCTCAAGTCCATCGTAAATTAAAGACAAATGTACAGAATGTATACATATACAGATTTGCTGACCAGTACATCCAGCAGCTGTACCCCAGCGTCAGGACCAAGAGACAAACCAAGATTGACGAGCCTTCAGCTGGGCCCACACAGACATTATCCAAATTCACAGAGCTAGGGAGACGGGTGAGTTATAATTCATACTATACTAATATATACTATACTACTGTATACTTTACTATACTACTGTAAAATTTACTTTACTGTACAAACCTTCAACTTTTTTAATGAGTGGTGTAGAAAACTGTTTTGAAGGGTATTGTTTACCGTAACCCTCAACCACAACCCAAACCCACAACCCAACCCAGGGACCCAACCCAATACACCCCAAGACCTCTGCGGTGGTGACTATGGAGAAAGGGGTAAAGGTGGAGAAAGTTGTGATGACTGGACAAAACAAGGGAAAACCAATCCTGACCGTTTCCCTTCTGAACCCTCCCCAATACTAACCTCTCCACCTACCTTCTACCCACCCCATTCAGTCTGTTTCCCAGAGCCCATTGTGAGACTCTCCCGCTTACCTTCACCAAGACAATCCACCACAACATCCCCAGCCTGAGATAAACCTGACACGGAACCCAAACCGGATGAGCGCGTGCGCCATTGTGCATACATTTATTTTGTCCCCCTACACCAAACACGATCACAACACGCAGGTTAAAATATTTTTTTAAACTCTGAACCAATGACATTAATTTGGGGACAGGTCGAAAAGCATGAATCATTTATGGCAATTTAGCTAGTTAGCTTGCACTTGCTAGCTAATTTGTCCTGGGATATAAACATTATTTTACCTGAAATGTACAAGGTCCTCTACTCCGACAATTAATCCACACATAAAATGGACAACCGAATAGTTTCTAGTCGTCTCTCCTCCGTCTAGGCTTTTCATCTTTTGAACTTATATGGTGATTGGCATCTACACTTTCATAGTATTACCACGACGACCGGCAACTCAGTTCATCTTTCAATCACCGACATGGGTATAACAAATGAGGAGATGGCCCTGCTTCTATAAACCAATGAGGAGATGGGAGAGGCAGGACTTGCAGCGCGATCTGTGTCAGAAATAGAAAGGACTTCTATTTTAGCCCTTGGCAACGCAGACGCTCGTTAACGTTTGGGTGCAATAATTGAATAACATAGATTTATACATTTATTTAGCAAATGTATTTTGGTGTAGTCAGGGTATAAGACTTACTCATAAGTGTTTATATCATGTTTTTCTTGAGCAGAAGGTAGTTTCACAATTTCTAACATGATATGCGTAGCCTGTAGGTACCCAACACTCCTTGTGTAAAAGTGCATACACTCATGTTACGGCAAATTGTCCGTTATAGTTATTTTATTTTTACATCGGAGGATCAGAAAACTTTACATTATGTTTCAAGTTATGTTATGAGTCCTTCAGTTTAATGGTGTTTATAAAAGGTTTTTACATGTAATTTGCGCTATTGGCGCCATTTTCTCTTTCTGACAAAGGTTAGGAATAAGTCCCTTAGCACTCAAAATCCTGATTGGTCGTTTATCCAGTAACACGTGCAGATCATAAGATGTTCTGCTGACTTGCCAATGGCATCTGTTTTCTATCTCCTGACCTCCTCAGGGCCATTCAGAGTCGTAAAGGGAGATCCGTTTATTGGCCTTGTGATAGGTTGAAAGGGGGCACTGTCAATAACAGAACTGTTGTTAACAGAACTTTTGGGCCCTCGTTACACAAGGGTTACACAAGGGTTACACAAGGGTTACACAAGGGTTACATAGTTTAATAAAACAACAAAAATACTTCAATTCAGCCACAGAACAGATTGCTTGATTTCCTCCCCAACCCAGTGGTCACCAACCTTTTTTGAGTCGAGATCAAATCGAGTCAAGATTTTTAAAAACATGACTTAAACATTTTTAACATTAACCTAGTAAAAACAGTTCTGTAGAAATGAGGTTTGTGCAGTACGCCTAATACATTGGCTATATGCCAATATTGTTATTATCAGACCATATTATATTTCAAAACTTGAGTTTTGATAACAAAATAGATCAGTTTGTGTAACACTTGCGAGGCACAGCTGGGCAATTTTACTGGACTGGTGAAACCTGCATCTGATGGTCATGTTGCTTTCAAGATAACTGGGAACTTGGTTAGAGTTTACGAGTTGTATAACCGTTCAAAACTATTTTTCCCAGTCTAATCCAGTTCCCAGTTGTCTTGAATGCACTGAAGTCAGAAGTCAAAGATTTCAGACTTCAGAGTTCCCAGTTTTTCTTTTTAACACGGCGTTAGTATCAGCGGAGGGAGGGAGAGAGCAGCAGAGGGGTCCACCTCTCACGGTCTCTACTCTCTCCTTCCTTTCCTCCGGTGAGACTGACCAGAGAGAGCGAGGACAGTCTTCCACCTGATGGTGAAACTCGAGTCGCACACGACGGGCTGCTGATAATAATCAAAACGCAGGGTGATCGATACACTTGGCTACTCGTTCACTGCAGCTGCAACGCAAGTGGACGTAGAAAGAAGCGCGTTTTATGTTTTGTAGTAGTGTTGAACAAAAACTTACCTCCCCATGTTCCCCCACCCTCTCCAGACCAGACTGATTTACCGCCCCATGTTCCCCCACCCTCTCCAGACTGAATTTCCATATACACATGCAGACCGAGGAAGTTGCAAGAGGCCCGTGCAACCCAAGTTTTGATATCATCACAAACAGAAACCACCTTAAACCTAATCCTATAGCTTCATGTCCACATACTGGTTCAACCCTAACTTAATGTCCCCATCCTGGTTCAACCCTAACCCCAGCCTCAACCCTAACCCTATCTTCATGTCCACATACTGGTTCAACCCTAATGTTAGCAATTTATGTTATTCTTGAATAACACAAACTCCAAAGCAAATCAGGGGGAGACAAATGGGTTTATTCAGTGAGGACAAATCAAGGTGTTATGCTGGGAGTTAGATGTTCAGATGTTCAGTCTCCCCTGTCCTCAGATTTTCCTCACCGAACAAAGGAACAAGATGCCATTTATAACCCCCATCCTAGCCTGGGGTTGACCAATCAGAAGTCCTTGCAGGACAACTGAGCCAATAACCAAATAACAAGTTTCCTGCCCCCGGCTCAATGCACAGAACGTAGCTTTGAGTTCAAGACTGACATCCCACAGATCCTAATCAGATGTTGAACTGAAAACCAACTCCTTTTGATCGTTAACTCTAGTCCTCTGCGTTGTGTATTTATCTTGAAAATATTCTTATACTAACATTAACCACAAATTATTTTTAGAATTTTTACTTCTGTGTCAAAGCCTTTTGAAAGGCAAATGTGCAGACAGTCTGTCTGCATGTCCTCTTTCTTCCTAGAAACCATCCCAAATGTCAGTATCTCATACCTGGAAACACAGTGGTTAAAAGTCTGTCTCAGCGTGTGGCTGTGTGGTGCTCTATACAACTGCCTTTCAAAGAACACCTGACTAAAGGAAGAAACAGCATGTGTCTTTGTCCTAAATGGCACCCTATCCCCTATATAATGCACTACTTTTGACCAAGGCCCATAGCGCTCTAGTGCACTACAGCGCGAATAGGGGGCCATTTGGGATGCAAGCCTGTGTCATGGGTACTGGTGTAGTGAATACAATATGAAACAGTGCTGTGTACTAATGGAAACACTTAGACTGGTTTATGGCAGCAGTAGTCCCATTGAGGACTGCGGACCGCATGGAGACAAGTTATATCTAATTGAACTGAGTCAAAGAGTGCGTCCCAAATGGAACCTGTTCCATATAGTGCTGTACTTTTGACCTCAGCCCTATGGGCCAATAAAGTTGAATGGATGATTTATTCATTGAGTTTCTGGGGGAGCTTGTTAGGGATAGGCTGTGCTTGTATTGCTAAGAGACTTGCGCGCACACAAACTATTGCTGCACCTTTCACAAGGGGACAAACACCACAATGGACTCGTAACTAAGGTCTCAAACCACCCCTCTTTTTCTTCTTTTTACATCTACCTCCGCTTCATCCCCCTCATCTATACGTTTGCTGTCACTGTTTCACCCACTCGTTTTCTCTCTCTTAATTTCTCTCTCCCACTCCCTCATTATCTCCACCCCATCCCCTGTCAATCTCTCTCCGTCTCTCTCTCTCTCTCTAGGCTGGACTCTCAATCATCGGGGATGCCGACAGTTTCGAGGGTTTCATCTCACACCTGAGGAACAAACTACATTCCACCACAGGAAGTGAGCCAGGTGTGTCCGTCCCTCAAATGTTTCTGATAGAGGATGAGCAACACCTGAAGAACATCCTCCTTGATCCTGAACTCCCCTCCAGGGTTGAACTTCCTGGTGGTGCCATTATCCAAGACTGGCAGGTCTTACAACCAATCGAAGGCAACCTTGAGATCTTAGCAAGGCGAAACCTCACCTGGTTGGCCGACAAGCCGGAAAGACCTGCCTTCCTCAGCTTTTACACTCCACCTTATCCAATCCCGTACAAGGGAGGATCGCTGAGATTCAATATCGATATGTTTGGAACTGATCTAGTTTCAGCAAAGAGGGCACTTGCTGGCCATTTCGAGAAAGTGAGGGAGAGGAGGGAGGTGAAGGGGAGGGTGATGGTTCATGTGTATATGAATAAGTCGCTATGGGAGGGGATGAGGGAGTTCTGTGAGGGATACACAGGGGTAACGAGGTGTAGAGAGTATTGGGAACAACTGTTTCTGGAGAGAGGGATGTGAGGAGATGGGGAGAGCAAAAGAGAGGCCAGTGAGAGTGCGCAAATTAGACTTAGAGAAGGGTTTTCCACATTACCTTGCTTTTATTATTTGAATCAGCTGTGTAGTGCTAGGGAAAAAACTAAACACACCCCCCTGGGGGAGGGTTAGCCATGTAATCAATATACATTATATATCATACAGTATCTAACATACTTTTTATATTGATTTGATTGATTGGAACAAAGCCAGCACTTTAGAAGTTAATGATTTTTTTTTTTAAACGATTGTGGTGATGCAAGAATTTATAATGGGACATTACAGGAATAAATGTTTTCTTATTAAATCATTATACATTTTTGTAAAGACAAGTCTATCAAATCACTGATTCATCATGACTATGAAATGCAAATCAGTATCAATAAGAATAAATGAATAGAATGTCGCTGATCATTCTCTCTCTCTCATTACTGTATCCATTTATAACTGAAGCAGGTGGAGCTAAAAAGGGGGGGAAATTACAGAGCTAATTGTCTGCATCATTTCCAATCCTGTGTGTGTGTGTGCGCTGCATGGAAAACATGAATAAAAGCACCATGAATCCCGGTTGCTGTCTAATTGATACAGTATGTCTGTTATTCAGTACTTTAGGTGAAAGGTGATTCAGATCGTTGAACTCAATGAACTGAATGAAGACTGACACTGTCGTGCCACTGTACAGTAGCTCTCACAAAACATGGTTACTGACTCACTCCATTTCACAGAGAAAAGAGCTGGGTATTGGGGCTCCAGTAAACTCAATGACCTTTCTCTGTAAGACGAATGAATACATGCTTCCTGACTCTTCATTATCTTATAGTACAATTGTATCCAGTGGCTTTAGTTTATGATACATCATCAGCCAGTAACTGTAGCATATCAATATGTGTGAAATCATAATTGACGTCATACCAGACCAGACAAGTGTTTTGCTACACCACAAGCGTTTTGCGACACTCGCAATAACGTTTGATTTGATTTGAGATGTACTGTACAGTACCTGTATATCTTAATGGCAGTTGATATCTGAAAGTTATCAATGATACAGGCTGGTGTAAAGTGAAGTATATATCGTAGTTAAAAGGAAGGTCCTTGGTTGGAGGACAGAGCTTTCAGCTTTTAGGTGTCTTGTCTGTTCAATCACACTCCATTCCCTCCGTCTCAACCAGGGAAAAACGTGTGTGTATGTGTGTGTGTTGAGTGCTTGTTCCTGAATACTAAAACATTTTACATCTGTACTTACCTAATTAGAATGACTAATTGGATCCCAAAGAGAATTAAAGAACATTACTATCCAAAACAGCTCTGTGAGTAACATAGCTTTCCTACATTTAGTTGCATTGTTGTTCAATTAGGCGCCACCAAAGTACTGTAGCTCTCAACGGGCTGTGTGGTGTTTTCAAGTGGTTTTATTTGGAACAAAATAAAGTACTGGCAGGGGCAACGTAAACAGTAGCCACGGATAAAACAGTATATAAGGAAAGGAGGAACACTAATATTAGATTTACCTATTCAATTATACCTGGTGTATTGTAAAAGCCTTGCTAAGGCAATATAGGAAATGAGAAAGCTTTACAATTTCTAATACATTATCTACAGAATAAGCTTGGTGTGTCCGATCCTCTACCTGCACGTCTTTACTTATGACTATCGCTATCAAACTCTCACAGACAATACTGATACGGTTCCACACAGGCAGCCCAATTCTGATCTTTTTTTCATTCGTTCAGCTCTGAAAAAGATCTGATTTGAAAAGATCTGATGTGATTGGTCAAAAGACTAATTAAATGGACAAAAGGTCAGAATTGGGCTGCCTGTGTAAACACAGCAATAGATTCCATCCTCACATCCTCGATCACTGTCTGGTTCAAGGGCAAACTGCAAAGGATTGTCCGGTCTGCTGAGAGGGTTATCAGCTGCCAACTGCCCTCCGTTAAGGTCCTGCACGACTCTAGGGAAAGGTCAATGTGCAGGAAAGATCCTTGCTGTTCCATTCTACCCTGGTCTCCCCCTCTTCCAATGACTCCCCTTTGGCAAAATTGTTTAGGTCAATAACGACTAAACCCCCAGCTCTTTTGTTGTTGCTGACGTTGAGGGAGAGGGAGAGAGTACAAGAGGGGACTGAGGACGCACCATTGTGGGGCCCCCGTGTTGAGAATCAGTGTGAGGAGGTAACGTTGCCAGCCTTTACCGCCTGGGGGCAGCCCATCAGGAAGTCCAAGACCTAAGTTCAGTCTCAGGGCCGTGAGCTTTGCAGTGAGCTTCAAGGACACTGTTATTGAAGGCCGAGCTGTAGTCGATGAACAGCATCCTCATATATGCATTCCTTTTGTCCAGGTAGGTGAGGGCAGTGTGCAGAGTGGATCTGTCAGCGTGGTGGGCGAATTGGAGAGATGGAAGGAGGTGATATTGCCTTTTTTATTTTATTTATTGAATATTCGAAACATGCAATATACTTGCGGTGAAGCCGCTCAACAATTACATCATACCAGTCATCCAACAGACTCTCATTCAGAGCGACACACAGAAGCATCCAGGGTCAATGCCCTGCTCAAGGGCACGTTGACCGATCTACCATCAGGCCAAAAAAGATGAACCCGAACCCTCCAAGATCCCCCCACAGTTCCCCAATAGCTGTCCCTCAACCATTCGAGACCCCTCCCACAACCCCCACCCAAGAAGAAAAATAAAAAAGACAATTAATTCCATTCCCCACCCCCAAGAATCCCCCAATGCACCAACAACCAAAATAATGAACTAAAGAGAAAAAAGGAAAAGACAGAAGAAAACAACAACGCAAGAAAATATAATAAAACAAAATAATACATTTAAAACAAAGGACACCAAGGACAGCTAAAATCATAACAGCAATGCCAGCTGAATAGGTTTGTGTGCATGTCTGGCACTATTACATGTATGTGTGTGTTCCTGTATGCGTTTATTTTAAAGAGAGTGTGTGTATATGCATGTGTACAAACACCTGCACGGCGTCAGCCTCAGGCAAACCGGCATTAGTTGTAAAAACACTGCCCCTCAGTGTCATTCAAATGTACTTTTTATTATGTTTAATTTTTACTTTAAATTGTTTTTATTTTTATCTTTGACCATCGTTCTATCTCCCACACAGCAACTCCACTACCACTTGTCTCCAATTCCGCCTACCAAGGGGATATGGTCTTTGATTAGCCCCTCGAAGCACTTCATGATGACGGAGGTGAGTGCTGCGGGACGCTTGTCAGTTCAGTTATTTCCACTTCTTGGGCACAGGGATGACAGTGGACACCTTGAAGCAGGTGAGGACAGCGGCCTGAGCTAGAGATGTTGCCTGGTTCGGCAGCCCTGCGAGGGTTGACACGTTTGAACGACTTACATAAGTACACAGCCCTCGTTTTCCCTTCAGGGGCTCTCGGGCAGCTCAGAGTCGTCGTTGTCCCTCGAAGCGTGAGGAGAAAGTGTTAAGCTCGTCCGCGCCGTGGCTGACTTTCTTTTTGCAATCCGTGTCTGAACCGCTGAATTGCTCCTCTACTTTGTTCCTGTACTGGTGTTTCGCCATCTTTATCGATCCGCGTACATCGTAATTGTACTGTTTAACCACACTATTTGTCCCCGGTCACCTTGCCATGTTTGTAAGTAGCATCTCTCCTTCAGTTTCCCGACAAGGCTGCCATCAATCCATGGTTTTTGATTGGGGTTTTGAAAGACACTATCAGTATCACATCATTTATTCTGATTGGTCGGACCAACGGTGTACAGACCTGAACCCCCCGGGGACTTCCCTCTTGAGTCTTTGTTTGTTAGATGGGGATCAGCAAATTGTCATCCTGGTCCTTAACTGAAAGGAGGATGGGAGACGGCCTTATACCCCTTGTCTAAAAGGCGCTGCGGCAGTGGTCAAGCGTAGAATTTCCACGAGTAGGAAACCTGCATTGCTTAACAGGGGCTCGGAGCGAGGCGGCATCTTATGTATGATATACACACACATATTTATTGTCTGTCTGTGTATTCTGTTTATTGCGGCAGCACCATTTCACAGAGTCAAATGATTGTACATTCAGATGTATTTGGCGAATTTAGGTGATCCTGACTAATTTTCTTCCCTCCCCCCATCTGTTTTTATGAATGGACTGCAGTCCCCACCTCTAGTGGGCAGCAGAGTCAGTCAATAAAGCTGTCAGGGTGGTATTGGTGTGTGTGTGTGTGCGTGTGCGTGTGTGCGTGTGTGTGCATGTGTGTGTGTGCATGCGCATGTGTGTGTGTGCGTGTGTGTGTGTCCTCTAGTGGGCAGCAGAGAGTCAGACAGTAATTTGTCAGGGCGGTATTGGTGTGGTGGTGTTGCAGTGTAGTGAGTCATAGAAATAATAGCTGGTGGGGAGAGATAATTTAAGCTGCCAGAATGGATGGATGGAGGTAGGGTGGATGGGACGAAGGGGGCGTAGGAGTCGAGGGGGGAAGGTAGGCGAGGGGGGAGTAATGAGAGGGTAAGGGTTTTCAACGGTAAAGTGAGCCAGAAAGTAAGATGGGGTGGGGGGTGGAGGTGAGGAAGGTAGGGAGGTATAGTGGAGTAATGAAAGAGAAAGGGAATAGTTTAAGATGGAGAGTGAGAGTGAAAGTAAGATGGGGTAGGGGGGAGGTATAGTGGAGTAATGAAAGAGAAAGGGAATAGTTTAAGATGGAGAGTGAGAGTGAAAGTAAGATGGGGTAGGGGGGGAGGTATAGTGGAGTAATGAAAGAGAAAGGGAATAGTTTAAGATGGAGAGTGAAAGTAAGTGAGCAGAAGCAGGTTCTTCAGATTCATTCTTCTCACCTTTCAGAGGGTTGATGGTGCAGCGTGTGCATGTAAAGGGGTAGCGGGAGGTGGGCTGATTTGTTTTCATTCTCTCTCTCTCTCTCTCTCGCTCTCTCTCTCTCTCTCAACTCTTCATCTCTTCCTTTCTTTCGCTGTCTCCCCCTCTCTCTCGCTATCTCTCACTCTCTTTTATTCTCAATTCTTCAACTCTTTCTCTCCATCTCCCTTTCTTTCTCTTCATCAACTCTCTGTCCTCTCTCCAATCTTCATTTATTCTCCCCTTATTCTCTCTGCTATAATTTTACATTGGTTTCCCACTTGACCCGGCAGTTTGAGAATGACGCATCCCTTAGATGGAGAGAGAAAGTGAGAGAGGAGAGAGAGAGAGAGAGAGAGACAGGTCCTCAGCTAATCATGATACTTAGGATGGCGATGAACGTAATGACACACTTCCGTTGCTGCTCACACACTAACACACACACACATCACTCTCTGTGGCAAATTATCATCAATTTGGACGGCGAGGAAGCTCAAACACGCCTACTTTCACTCTCATATGATCTTCTCCTTATCTATCTTCTCTCACACACACACACACACACACCCACACACACACACACACACACACACACACACACACACACACACACACACACACACACACACACACACACACACACATTATCTTCTAGCTCCCATCCTCTCTCTGTGTCAACTCGCCCCCAAAACAGTTTAAAGTTTCTGGTACACTAAAGTGGCTCTATGATGACTCGGAGTCTGTGTCCCAAATTCCATAGTGCACTACTTTTGATCCTAAGGGTCCATCAGGCTCTGGTCAAAAGTAGTGCACGATGAAGGAAAAAGGGCACCATTTGGGATGCAGACGAAATGTATCACTTGTGTGCGTCATAGGAGATGAAAGGTGGAGGGCGATGAGAGGCGAAAAAAGAAGGGAAAAAAGGAGAGACAGGTTAGAGGAGATATTTAAGGAGAGTAGGTATGGAGGGTGAGCAAGGTGAAATGTGCGTCACAGGAAGGGAGCGATGGATGGAGAAGAAGAAGATGGAGAGAAGGGTGGGGAGATTTGGGGTGAGGAGGGGTGATGGAGGGAAGAGTGGTCAAATTAAGGAGAGGAGAAAATGATAGAGAAAAGCGAGGGAGATTTGAGAGAGAGAATGGTGAAAATGGAGAGGAGAAAGATGAGATTGAGGTGATAGAGGAGAGATGGAGAGGCCAGCAGGGGAGGACAAACAGGTCAACACTTCCATTCAGAATCTACAGAACCAAGGTTATAGGACGGGTAAAAGAGTTTACCTTCAAATGTAACTCAGTTCACTTCACGTTTTTGTTTGGAAGGAAACAGCTGTGAGATGGGGACTCTTTCCCTTACACCCCTTCCCTGTGTAGACCAGGCCCTCTTTCCAACGCACAGTCAGTCAGAAGCCTAAAGTACTTGTTCTTGTTTTGTTGAGAGGTTAGACAGATGTTTCAACTGTGATTGTATAGATTTCCTAATAAATGTATTCTTTGCATTGATTCTGTATTCTATATCTCTATTTTCTTCTTCTCTCACTGCTCTCTGTTTTGCATTCTCATTCATTATTTTCCCTCTGACCTTTAAAGCCCTACAACGGGCTATTGTAGCTAGAGGTCGACCGATTAATGGGGCGATTAATTAGGGCCGATTTCAAGTTTTCATAACAATCGGTAATCAACACGGCCGATTACATTGCATTCCACAAGGAAACTGCGTGGCAGGCTGACCACCTGTTACAAGAGTGCAGTAAGGAGCCAAGGTAAGTTGCTAGCTAGCATTAAACTTATCTTATAAAAAACAATCGATCTTCATATAATCACTAGTTAACTACACATGGTTGATATTACTAGGTTAACTAGCTGGTCCTGTGATGCATATAATCAATGCGGTACCTGTTAATTTATCATCGAATCACAGCCTACTTCAACTTCGCCAAACGGGGGATGATTTAACAAAAGCGCATTCACGAAAAAAGCACAATCGTTGCACGAATGTACCTAACCATAAACATCAATGCCTTTTTAAAAATCTATACAGAGAAGTATATTTTTTTAAACCTGCATATTTAGTTAAAAGAAATTCATGTTAGCAGGCAATATTAACTAGGGAAATTGTGTCACTTCTCTTGCGTTCATTGCACGCAGAGTCAGGGTATATGCAACAGTTTGGGCCGCCTGGATTGTTGCGAACTAATTTGCCAGAATTTTACAGAATTCTGACATAACATTGAAGGTTGTGCAATGTAACAACAATATTTAGACCTAGGGTTGCTGCCGTTCGATAAAATACGGAACGGTTCCATATTTCACTGAAAGAATAAACGCGGATTTGACCATGACCATATTTCTGTGTTTATTATATTATAATTAAGTCTATGATTTGATAGAGCAGTCTGACTGAGCGGTGGTAGGCAGCAGCAGGCTTGTAAGCATTAATTCACAAGCATTAGTTTACTGCGTTTGCCAGCAGCTCTTTGCAATGCTTGCTTCACAGCGCGGTTTATGACTTCAAGCCTATCAACTCCTGAGATTAAGCTGGCAATACTAAAGTGCCTATTAGAACATCCAATAGTCAAATGTGAAATACAAATGGTATAGAGAGAAATAGTTGACGCGTCATAATTCCTATAATAACTACAACCTAAAACTTCTTAACTGGAAATATTGAAGAACTGGGAATATTGAACCACCAGCTTTCATATTTTCTCATGTTCTGAGCAAGGAACTTAAACGTTAGCTTTTTTACATGGCACATATTGCACTTCTACTTTCTTCTCCAACACTGTGTTTTTGAGCATGTTTCATTATTTATTTGAGACTAAATAGATTTTATTTATGTTTTATAGTAAGTTAAAATAAAAGTGTTCATTGTTCATTCAGTATTGTTGTAATTGTCATTATCACAAATATATATACAGTTGAAGTCAGAAGTTTACATACACTTAGGTTGGAGTCATTAAAACTAGTTTTTCAACCAATCCATAAAATTCTTGATAACTGCCGTGGAAATTTCCTGTATTTACCAAATCATGAGAGCAAACCACACACAAGTCAGAGTTATCATAAAGTCCATCTTTAATTATATGAGCTCCATCACAACCCTGTGACTCTCAGATCAATTCAGTGTCTATAAATGAATTATCTGAGAGTTCTTACACATTGCAACTGAGATCCTTTATAGTAAAGACACACATATCCAGACAGCATTGGCCATAAATTATCGTTCAGCTTTGTCTCCTAAACTATGTTATTTTCTCGCTCTCAGAACCATAAAACAAAACCTATCAACAGGCATATATCAAATACCCCCTCCTTGACAAGATCACAGAGACACAGTGACTGGCACACAGACATTGTGGAGCCAAGAGATAATTGATTTAAAAGATATGTTTACATATGATGATACGCTTGACCTCTCCCCTCTCTGCGGCCCAAGTAACTTAGTCCTGACTGAGAACAGATGACTGCAACCCGGCCACAGTTTTATACAAAAATAGACATTCTGATGAGAAGTAACTCACAAACATATAATGAATATAAAACATCTTACCTATGTTACCAACTAATTCTGATTATTCCCCAACGTAACAAACTACAGTTTTGGCAAGTCAGTTAGGACATCTACTTTGTGCATGACACAGTAACTTTTCCAACAATTATTTACAGACAGATTATTTAACTTATAATTCACTGTATCACAATTCCAGTGGGTCAGAAATTGACATACACTCAGTTGACTGTGCCTTTAAACAGCTTGGAAAATTCCAGAAAATTATGTTATGGCTGTAGAAGCTTCTGATAGGCTACTTGACATAATTTGAGTCAATTGGAGGTGTACCTGTGGATGTATTTCAAGGCCTACCTTCAAACTCAGTGCCTCTGCTTGACATCATGGGAAAATCAAAAGAAATCGACCTCAGAAAAGACCTCAGAAAAAAATTGTAAACCTCCACAAGTCTGGTTCATCCTTGGGAGCAATTTCCAAACGCCTGAAGGTACCACGTTCATCTGTACAAACAATAGTATGCAAGTATAAACACCACGGGACCACGCAGCCGTCATACCGCTCAGGAAGGAGACGCGTTCTGTCTCCTAGACATGAACGTATTTTGGTGCGAGAAGTGCAAATCAATCCCAGAACAACAGCAAAGGACCTTGTGAAGATGCTGGAGGAAACATATCCAAAATTATCTATATCCACAGTAAAACGAGTCCTATATCGACATAACCTGAAAGGCCGCTCAGCAAGGAAAAACCGCCATATAAAAGACAGACTACGGTTTGCAACTGCACATGGGGACAAAGATCGTACTTTTTGGAGAAATGTCCTCTGGTCTGATGAAACAAAAATAGAACTGTTTGGCCATAATGACCATCGTTATGTTTGGAGGGAAAAGGGGGATGCTTGCAAGCCGAGGAATGCCATCCCAACCATGAAGCACGGGGGTGGCATCATCATGTCATGGGGTGCTTTGCTGCAGGAGGGACTGGTGCACTTCACAAAATAGATGGCATCATGTGGAAGTAAAATGATGTGGATATATTGAAGCAACATCTCAAGACATCATCAGAAAGTTAAAACTTGGTCGCAAATGGGTCTTCCAAATGAACAATGACCCCAAAGAATACTTCCAAAGTTGTGGTAAAATGGCTTTAGGACAACAAAGTCAAGGTATTGGAGTGGCCATCACAAAGCCCTGACCTCAATCCTATTGAAAAGTTGTGGGCAGAACCAAAAAAGTGTTTGCGAGCAAGGAGGCCTACAAACCTGACTCAGTTACACCAGCTCTGTCTGGAGGAATGGGCCAAAATTCACCCAACTTATTGTGGGAAGCTTGTGGAAGGCTACCCGAAACATTTGACCCAAGCTAAACAATTTAAAGGCAATGCTACCAAATACTAATTGAGTGTATGTAAACTTCTGACCCACTGTGAAGGTGATGAAAGAAATGAACGTTGAAATAAATCATTCTCTCTACTATTGTTCTGATATTTCACATTCTTAAAATATAGTGCTGAGCCTAACTGACCTAAAACAGGGAATTTTTACTAGGATTAAATGTCAGGAATTGTGAAAAAACTGAGTTTTAATGTATTTGGCTAAGGTGTATGTAAACTTCTGACTTCAATTGTATATGGATGCAAGCAAGGACTGACCATCCATTATATCGAAATTATAGTTTTAACCATGTTTTGAGGTTAGATAGTGTTTGTTCACATTTACTTTGTTTATAAACATTGAAGTAAAAAAGCTTATATTTTGGTTTCCGATGGGGTAAGATAATTGAACTAAGCTCATGAGGCATTTATAAGTTATATTCTTCAAGAATCAGGGTACTGTCACGCCCTGACCTTAGAGATCCTTTTTATTCTCTATGTTTGGTCAGATCAGGGTGTGACTCGGGTGGGAAAGTCTATGTTTTCTATTTCTTTGTTTTTTGCAGAGTGTGGTTCCCAATCAGAGGCAGCTGTCTTTCGTTGTCTCTGATTGGGGATCACATATAAGTTGTGTTTTTTCCTTTTGGGTTTTGTGGGCTCTTGCTTTCTGTTTAGTATTTCTACCTGACAGAACTGTGCTCTTTTGTTTTTGTTCGAGTGGTTTTTAATTTTTTATAAAAGAATCATGAACACTTTCCACGGTGCGCTTTGGTCCACTCTTCCTTCTCCCAACGAGAGCCGTTACAGGTACATATCATCAATTTATCATGAAGTCCAGTAATCGATGCAGGAACTGCAGATTGCCCCTTTCAATTGAATTGAATTGTTTCGGAAGAATTCTGAATTGGAACACCGACTGTTTTTCCATATGAAGAGTGCAGACTGATTGAGTAGCCATGGGCAACAGCTGTGCACCCCTGGTCTGGCTCTGTTGCTGCTGTCACATCCACCATCATATTTTCCTTTTCTATTCCCCTTGAAAGTAAATAAACTCTGCATCTTCCTCTCCCTTTCTCTCCCCCAGCTGGTGTGCATGCGTGCGCTTGCTTGCAGACAGGAAAAGAGTTGCTTTCGTGAACACGCTTTCCACTCAGTGGTTTTCAGTCTGATTCAATGGGTTCTAGAGTAAGGAGACAGGTGCAGGGAACTTATCCTACTTCAGTGCAAATCTTTTTTTTTATTTTTTTATATAGGCTGCTTAGTTTCCCACATGTAACAAAGGCAGGGTAATGACTCATAGCCAGGAGAGGATTTATGTTTATCTACATTATGTGTATCAAATGGTAATTTTCCCCAACTGGTGTCTATTCAAGTGTTTACTTAAAATAACCAGTCAACACGAGAATACCAGTACAGTGCATTCGGCAAGTATTCAGACCTCTTGACTTTTTCCACATTTTGTTACTGTACAGCCTTATACTAAAATTGATCAACTATTTTTTTCCCCACTCAATCTACACACAGTATCCCATAATGACAAAGTGAAAACAGGTTTTTAGACATTTTTGCAAATGTAATAAAAATGTAAAACAGAGACAGACTTTTTTTACATAAGTATTTAGACCCTTTGCAGTGAGACTCTAAATTGAGCTCAAGTGCATCCTGTTTCCATTGATCATCCTTGAGATGTTTCTACAACTTGATTGAAGTGCACCTGTGGTAAATTCAATTGATTGGACATGATTTGGAAAGGCACATACCTGTCTATATGAGGTCACACAGTTGACAGTGCATGTCAGAGCAAAAACCAAGCCATGAGATTGAAGACATTTTCCGTAGAACTCCGAGACAGGATTGTGTTGAGGCACAGATCTGGGGAAGGGTACCAAAAAATGTCTGCAGCATTGAAGCTCCTCAAGAACACAGTGGCCTCCATCAATCTTAAATGGAAGAAGTTAAGAACCACCAAGAAACAAGATTCTCTGGTCTAATGAAAACAAGATTGAACTCTTTGGCCTGAATGCCAAGTGTCATGTCTGGAGGAAACCTGGCACCATCCCTATGGTGACGCATGGTTGTGGCAGCATCATGGAGCAAAATACAGAGATCCTTGATGAAAATCTGTTTCAGAGCGCTCAGGACCTCAAACTGGGGCGATGGTTCACCTGCCAACAGGACAACGACCCTGAGCACACAGCCAAGACAACGCAGGAGTGGCTTGGGGACAAGTCTCTGAATGTCCCTGAGTGGCCCACCCAGAGCCTTGATTTGAACTCGATCAAACATCTCTAGAGAGACCTGAAAATAGCTGTGCAGCGACGCTCCCCATCCAGCTTGAAAGGATCTGCAGAGAAGACTGGGAGAAACTCCCCAAATATAGGTGTGCCAAGCTTGTAGCATCATTGCTTTGTCATTATGGGGTGTTGTGTGTAGATTGATCAGGGGAAAAAACGGTTTAATACATTTTAAAATCAGGCTGTAACATAACAAAATGTGGAAAAAGTCAAGGGGTCTGAACAACTTTCCGAATGCACTGTGTAGCCTTAGGGATAGGCATCCCGCTACCGGGACAACTTACTGGAGGGCGAGCAATTCAAATAAATAATCATAAAAATTATGGATATTAAACATTTAGGTTGAAAGCTTAAATCCTTGTTAATCTAACTGCCTTGTCCGATTTACAGTAGCTATTACAGCGAAAACATGCTATGCGATTGTTTGAGGACAGCGCCCCACATCAAAATATATTTTTCCACCGGCACAGGTTTCATACATTCACAAATAACGATTAAATATTCACTTACTTTTTGAAAATCTTCCTCTGATTTGTCATCCAAAGATTCCCAGCTATAACATGTAGTGTAGTTTTTTTAGATAAAATCCTTCTTTATATCCCAAAAAGTCTGTAGTCATCGATTTGAGTAATCCACTCGTTCAACATGCAGAGAAAGGAATCCGAAAATCTATCCCTAAACTTTCTTTCAACAAATCAAAATACATTTCTATTTACTCACCCAGATACCCTAAAATGTAATCAAACTATAATATTTCTTACAGAAAGAAGTATGTTCAATAGTAATCTGATTTGAGCAGGTGTATCCTGTCTTCTTAACCATTATAGCTTATTATGTTAATATACTGGGGATACCCCCAGCCGAGTATAAAGGTCTGCTTGAAGCTAGCCAGGCGTAGGGAATCCCAGTCTTTAGTGAGACATGGTGTTAGTAACGGAGATGGAGAGCTAGTCTCTGGGGAACAGGGATATCCTACAGGCACCCAACCACATACAGTGCACAGACACTAATACACACACACAGTGTCAAAGATTATGATTACTATGTTTGATGTACAGTTGCAAGATGACATGGTTTGTCCTGAACAGAATGAGTCTGTTTATTGTATTGTGAAGGCAATTTGCCGCAGACCACACATCTGAATGCACTCATGATGCACACCCAAATTACAATCTGCTTATTTGAATTGCCGTATGAAAGCCTAGAACTGTAAAATCGTATTATATTATTGGTTTATTTTTTTACCCCTTTTTCTCCCCAATTTCGTGGTATCCAATTGTTTTTAGTAGCTACTATCTTGTCTCATCGCTACAACTCCCGTACGGGCTCGGGAGAGACGAAGGTTGAAAGTCATGCGTCCTCCGATACACAACCCAACCAAGCTTCTTAACACAGCGCACATCCAACCCGGAAGCCAGCCGCACCAATGTGTCGGAGGAAACACCGTGCACCTAGCAACCTTGGTTAGCGCGCACTGCGCCCGGCCCGCCACAGGAGTCGCTGGTGCGCGATGAGACAAGGATATCCCTACCGGCCAAGCCCTCCCTAACCTGGACGACGCTAGGCCAATTGTGCTTTACGGACAATTGAGATGTACAAACTACAGCATATGGAGACAACGAGCAGATAAGACGCAATCTGTAATTTCGATTAAGACATTAATGAGCGAGCTTGGACGGACGTAGTCAATGCAACTATTTGTTCAGCACCTTTGACATGTACAGCGACAGAATTCAGAAAATGTGCCGTTCTTACAGTATTCTCCCTGTACACCAAGCCAGAACCGTACGATAAATAAAAGGGGCATCAAAGCAGACAATGAAAGCTCTTACAATATCCAATTATTACATTTCTCTAAAATAGGCCATAGGCTACATGTGCACCACCAAGTCAGAACTGTAGGAAAAATGAGGGGAAAAGGGACCAAATTATTTGGGTGAGGCACATGGGCTACTAACGGCTTACTACACAACATACACTTAGTATTACTTTCTTAGCTTCAGTATACAAATCTCCCTGGCATATGACATCATTTATGGAGCAGCATACAAAACATTTTTGGATTCACCTTGTGCTGTGCTCACTTGAACAGGAAAGTGGAGCGGCAGTCCTTCATGGGAAAATTCTGTCATCAAACTGTCATCAAATTCTGGAATTATCTGGATTTAGGGTGCTTTCAAGACACCTGGGAACTCTGGAAAAAAGCAAGGTTGAATCATGACGTCAGTGATCTTCAGGTCGGAGCTCTAGAAAGAGGCCAGAGTTCCTGACTTGCAATTCCAAGTTGGATGACCATTCAAAACGTATTTTCACAGTTGTCTTGAACTCACTGAAGTCTGAGATTTCCCAGTTCTGAGTTTTCCAGTTGTTTTGAGCGCAGAAAAAGTCATGCTGGATTGACAGCATGGCCAATGTGTCACGCCCTGACCTTAGAAAGTATTTTTAAGGCTCTATTTGTTTTGGTCAGGGTGTGATTTGGGTGGGCATTCTATGTTTTTGTGTTTCTATGTTTTGGCCGGGTATGATTCTCAATCAGGGACAGCTGTCTATCGTTGTCTCTGATTGGGAATCATACTTAGGCAGCCTTTTTCCCTTTTGTCGGAAGTTTGTAGGAAGTTGTCTTTGTTAGTGGCACTATAGCCCTCGTAAGCTTCACGGTAATTTTTGTTGTTTCTTGTTTTGTTGGCGACATTTTACAAAATAAAATAAAATGTACGCTCCCCACGCTGCACCTTGGTCTTCCTTTAACGACGGTCATGACACAATGTTGAATGTTTATCCCTTTAAGCTTGGAAAAGAGACCCTTAAACCCAGACTTGGACCACCCACCCACTCCACTGAATAACAGGCTTTGCAATGCTTGCAGTTAGCTACTAATTCCTTCCAAACCACTCATTGTTGAATTTGTGATTTACAACTTGATGTATAATGTTTATTGCCGATGAGCACTGACAGGTTTTATGTATAATTTCTCTTCATTATTTATCTTCATATGACACGGGTTGAAAAGGACTTGTCAGTAGATTGTCGACTTGATTCACGATGATGACTGCTAGCTTGTTAGCTAAGATTTTGAAAGTATGATGTTGACGTGATCAGTCCAATCAAAGCTACCGTAGATATAACGTGATTTGATGTCTTTTTATTTGTGGCCATTGACCTTGAGCCTTCTAGAATGGATACTTCTAATGTAACTCTATGGCAGCACCCAAAGGGCTTGAATTTTAGAGCTCTCCCCATAGATTTTGCGGTACGTAATGTCCTCTTGAGTGACAGAACACTGAGCCAATCACGGTGCAACTAGAGAACTTTACCAACCCCTATGCTCCGTATTTTCCGCTGGCTGCCCCACCACCACAGAAAGCACTGAGCTGGGCTGTAATACCTGCATTTTGGAGCTGCCTTACTCAAGAAGCGAAAAAGAGACCATGTTTGTATGTAACTTCTCAATGATTTAAAAAAAATGTTTTATTACATTGTTTGCAAAATGATATGTGACACGTATTAATGCCAAAATAACATGCAAAAAAAGGCACACCACAAACAAATCTCCAATTACATAGGCTATAAACAAAGAAATGGCTACAATGGGTTATATGCTGCACAGGACAATACAGCCTAACGACATACCTGTGACTTCACTAATGAAAGATCAGAGAGGTGCAGCTCACAGCACTACAAAGTAGCACCATCATCCTCACACAACTGCATGAATTTGAATGCATCTCTACAGAAGCCACAGTAAAATACCCACAAACTATACTGCACACATCTATAGTTAAATATGTAAACAAGTCACTAATGGACATTACACTATACATTACACGAACGCTGATTAGCATAAAGAAGTTAATTACATAATCGTCGCCGAGGGCATCCACAACATAAACACATGAAGAGTGAGAAATACATACTCACATTTCTGAAGGACACACACTGGCTAAAACAAAGAATGCTAACTAAAGGAAATCAGAGGAGATGCCTGGAACTTATCACTTGAATTCACTTTTCTCTACTTAGTTCTCTAGATCAATATACACAGGCAGTTAGGAAGGATAAGGCTAGCTTTTTCAAACAGAAATTTGCATCCTGTAGTACAAACTCAAAAAAGTTCTGGTACACTGTAAAGTCCATGAGAATAAGAGCACCTCCTCCCAGCTGCCCACTGCACTGGGGCTAGGAAACACTGTCACCACCGATAAATCCACAATAATTTAGAATTTCAATAAGCATTTTTCTTCGGCTGGCCATGCTTTCCACCTGGCTACCCCTACCCCGGTCAACAGCCCTGCGCTCCCCACAGCAAGTCGCCCAAACCTCCCCCACTTCTCCTTCACCCGAATCCAGATAGCTGATGTTCTGAAAGAGCGGCAAAATCTGGACCCCTACAGCCGGGCTAGACAATCTGAACCCTCTCTTTCTAAAAATATCTGCCAAAATTATTGCAACCCCTATTACTAGCCTGTTCAACCTCTCGTTTCTATTGTCTGAGATTCCCAAAGATTGGAAAGTTGCCACGGTCATCCCCCTTTCAAAGGGGAGACAGTCTAGACCCAAACTGCTACAGACCTATATCTATTCTACCCTGCCTTTCTAAGGTCTTTGAAAGCCAAGTTAACAGATTCCCGACCATTTCGAATCTCACCGTACCTTCTCCGCTATGCAATTTGGTTTCAGAGCTGGTCATGGGTGCACCTCAGCCACGCTCAAGGTCCTAAACAATATCATAACTGCCATCAATAAGAGACATTACTGTGCAGCCGTATTCACCCGCACCTGCCTGCCCGTCCAGCATCACTACTCTGGACGGTTCTGACTTAGAATATGTGGACAACTACAAATACCTAGGTGTCTGGTTAGACTGTAAACTCTCCTTCCAGACTCACATTAAACATCTCCAATCCAAAATTAAATCTAGAATCGGCTTCCTATTTCGCAAACAAGGCATCCTTCACTCATGCTGCCAAACATACCCTCGTAAAACTGACCATCCTACCGATCCTCGTCTTCGGTGATGTCATTTACAAAATAGCCTCCAACACTCTACTCAGCAAATTGGATGCAGTCTATCACAGTGCCATCCGTTTTGTCACCAAAGCCCCATATACTACCTACCACTGTGACCTGTATGCTCTTGTTGGCTGGCCCTCGCTTCATACTCGTCACCAAACCCACTGGCTCCAGGTCATCTACAAGTCTCTGCTAGGTAAAGCCACGCCTTATCGCAGCTCCCTGGTCACCATAGCAGCACCCACCCGTAGCACGCGCTCCAGCAGGTATATTTCAATGGTCACCCCCAAGCCAATTCCTCCTTTGGCCGCCTCTCCTTCCAGTTCTCTGCTGTCAATGACTGGAACGAACTGCAAAAATCTGCTGGAG
Source organism: Oncorhynchus mykiss (assembly GCF_057628025.1). NCBI lineage: Eukaryota > Metazoa > Chordata > Actinopteri > Salmoniformes > Salmonidae > Oncorhynchus > Oncorhynchus mykiss. Next base: position 33,179,871 of record NC_143042.1, read on the forward strand.
ACTTACCTCCCTCACTAGCTTTAAGCACCAGCTGTCAGAACAGCTCATAGATCACTGCACCTGTACATAGCTCATCCAATCTACCTCATCCCCATACTGTATTTATGTATCTTGCTCCTTTGCACCCCAGTCTCAACTTGCACATTCATCCTCTGCACATCCTACCATTCCAGTGTTTAATTGCTATATTGTAATTACTTTGCCACCATGGCCTATTTATTGCCTTACCTCTCTTATCCTACCTCATTTGCACATGCTGTATATAGATTTTCCTACTGTACTATTGATTGTATGTTTGTTTATTCCATATGTAACTCTGTGTTGTTGTATGTGTCGAACTGCTTTGCTTTATCTTGGCCAGGTCGCAGTTGCAAATGAGAACTTGTTCTCAACTAGCCTACCTGGTTAAATAAAGGTGAAGTATATTGTTTAAAAAAAAATAATCATCCAACATACTCTACTCCACATCACCGGCGGACAGAGTTACAGCTCTTCTATGATGAACTAATATTTATTTTCCATAGCCTTTCGTACAGCTGCCCCCAAATTGTGACTCCTGAGAACGGCTAAGGGCTCTTGGGAGGGGCTATGTCTTCTCTGTCCAGGGTAGCTGAGAGGACGACTAACCGGACGACAGGACTGGTGTAGGTTCTGTCCTTGATCTTGACTGGACTTTGAAGGAGGAAAGGTAAACCTGTTGGGTTTGCAAGGTCTTGCAGAGTTTTGCCTCTTGATGTAATCTGCGGGATTCCTTGCCGTGTCCACATGGCGCCATGCATGGAAGTCTGTAGGCTCTTGAATCTCGGGTACCCTGGTGTCTACTGAAACTTTGAAGCGACAAGATTCCTACTGCAGCCACATCAGCACGGTTGTGGAATGTGTCCACAGGTTGATCTGGTCGAGTTTCAAGGTAAGCTCTAGTAGCTTGGCAAGCTCGGCTCCAGTGATGGCTGCACAGACCCCCAGTCTTGGCATGGAAGGTAGTCGCTTAGGAACAATTCTGGACCTGGCTTGAGGAAGGACAGGTAAGTCTTGCCGTGACTATCTTCTGTTCTCAGGTACGCAACAAACACAGAACACATGGCCTCTCTGGTGACCGTCGAATAGTCGACACCTGCAGGTGTGTAGCAACTAGACAGGGTGATGTTTGACAGGATCTGTAGCTCTCTTTCCCAATTGTTCAAAGCCCGGAGTAGGTCTCGAGGGAGAAGAGAGTCTGTAATGTCTTTTTTGTTATGTGTCGAACCCCAGTAAGACTAGCTGTGGCCATTGGCGTAAGCTAATGGGGATCCTAATAAATCAAATAAAAAATCCAAGTCCCAGAGGCGCTGCCACAACACTTTGGCTCGAGTGGTGCATGGCAGAATGAACCCAAGGGGGTCGTACTGGGTAGCGAGCACCTTGTTCACATTCCGCATGGTCGGCACTCCGTAGTCCACAGCTCGACGCTCATATCCCATGGTGTTCGACTGGCAGTGCCAGCTGAGGGTAGACGCAAGTGAATCCTCTTTCTCTTGGGTGAGCAAAAGCTCAAGGCTGTCTGATCTGGACTCCTATGGCAGTTAACTTTATTCTTGTTACTTCTTCTCAGAGCTGGAGATTGCCCAGCATGCTCTGCTCCACATCACCGGTGGGCAAACCTACAGTTCTCCTATGATAAACTAATATTTATTCTCCATAGTCTATGCTTTCCATATTTCTTCTATAAGCAACTTTTCAGTTTAGACCTATCCGTATAGGCCAACTCCCATGAGTGCAAGAGGTTAAGGGCTAAGGTTTGGGATAGGATTTTTAAAAAGTGGTATTAAACACCCTTTGAGCTGGTGCTCGCGGTTTAGCAAAACCCAAGTAAAACCCTAGCAAAACCTAAGCCGACTTGATGGTAGTAGCGCTCACCGCTGCCCCTAGTGACCGATTTTGAAGTCATCTCCCGACATCCTGCTTCTTGAATGACCTGGCTGCATTCACACACACACACACACACACACACACACACACACACACACACACACACACACACACACACACACACACACACACACACACACACACACACACACACACACACACACACACACACACACATACACAGACATGTTCGTATTAGTAATGGTGTTCTGTAAAGCATATTCTCAGGGGGAAGAGGGATATACTACCATGAAGGAATAGCTTAGTTAATCCATCTGGAAAAGGTAGCTGTGTGTTCATACTGGGAGATGGAGGGAGGGAGGGAGAATGCAGAGAAGGGTATAAAATGAATGAGGGATGAAAGCAGACACAATAGAAATAAAGGAGGGAGAAACAAAAGGAGTGATTGAATGAGAGGGAAAAGGAGGGAGAGCTAGCAGAGAGGGATAGCGGAGAGAGAGCGACAGTGGAGAGAGAGGGGGGAGAGGGAGGGAGAAGGAAGGAGAGAATGAGAGGAGGGAGAGAGGGACGGGTGTAGCTGGCTGGTTGCTCTGGGGGCAATATGACTCACAGCTCTGCAGCTCTGCAGCTCTGTGTCGTGCGTCACCAGCGCTGGGCTGGAGGAGAAGATAACACACGAGGACACAGATGTGCGCGTGTGAACACACACTCACACACACACACACACACTCATCAGATCAAATGGATACAGGGACACAGGTGGTCATCCATATAAATACTGGTTATTTACACAACTGCGCAACAGATAGACATACACACTGGCACAAATGTTAATGTAGAAATTACACACATTTTGATGGGCTAGGGGAAGTCCTTGCATTTGTTAAGCAAATACTGCACAGCAATCAATCACGTTATATATTCTGGAACAAAACACTGACAGTGATCTGGAAGCAAGATAATCAATCATTTTTTCATTCTGAGTATTGACGCACACACACACAAACACAGTAGGCTACTGATAAATGTGTCAGAAGTGATAAGAGCTCTCTGTCTGGCCCATCTGATTCTCTCTCCGTCTCCCTCCTTCTCCCACTCTCTCTTTCCCTAGCTCCTTTCCCTCTCCTCTTCCTCTCCGACTTTCTCTCTTCCTCCCCTCCTTTCTTTCTCTTCTCTCTCTCTCTCTGTCTCTCTTTGTCTCTCTCTGTCCATCTCTGTCTCTCTCCCTCTCCCTCTCTCTCTCTCTCTCTCTCATTCATATATATATATATAGATATCTCCCTCTCTGTCTCCACTCTTCCTATCTTTCTTTCTCCTCTCTCTCTCTCTCTCTCTTTCCCTCTCTCTCTCTCACCATAATTGACTGAACTCACATGGACAGCAGCTTGTCATATTGAGAGAGAGGGAGTATTTGTGTGTGTGTTTGCACATCTTTGCGTGTTTGCGTTTGTGTGTTTAGCTCACAGGCTACAGCAGGAGTTGGCTAAAGCAGCCCCCCCCCCCGCTTCCCCCTCTTGTGGATCAGTCTAGACTCTAATTTAATGTGTCTCTAATGCCGGCCACAGATCCTTCCCAGAATTCTCTGGGCCTAATGGGGCTATCCGCTCTCCTCTCTACTACGTCCATTTACAGTAATTATGTGTGTGTTTGCGTTTTTGTGTGTGTGTCATGCTCTGGAGTGAGTTTGGCCACGCAACTGTATTACACTGCTTATACTTCCATAATTAATTGTGCTTGGTTTGCCTGTGTTAGACTACGCAATTTTGAAACAGGAAGTTTGGTTGGTTTGGTGGCTCCATGGTTGGGAAATGTGTGTTTGTGCCATCATCAATGCGGTATCACAGTCAATAAACACAGATCAGAAGAACAGCGGAAGTTGGTGTGACTCAGGTTCGCCACATAAAAAAATACTGACAAAGCTTTTTAGTTTTTGATGGAAAATCTCTCATTTAAAAACCTCCCAGCCCAGGTGCTACTTACCGTCGGTCTCTCATCTTCTCTCCAAACCCACTAAAACCAAAATATTAATCATACACTCAACACCTCCCTTGGATATAAGCAAAAACCTAAAACAAGCAAAAAGTACTGTTTCTGAGGGTCAGTGTTGGGAAATTATAAGCATTTTCCCGGTAACAGGTAAAATAACTGAGTTACTGTTCCAATTTCAGTAAAATCTTTCCCCGCCCCAGATTCAAATTGTTTTTATTTCCTCTCACCAAGTTCTTGTTTACGCACCTACACACTGAAACTAACCACTTTAGTGAGGGAGATGAAAAATGGCAGAAGTGTCTTCCTGAATGAATTCAGATCACAATTAACAGTAGTTAAGAGTCAGAGATTGATGGTAAATGAAGGTCATTTTCTTGGTATCACTTAACATTGTCACACCCGGATCTGTTCCCGGTCCTTATGCTTGTCTCCACCCCCCTCAAGGTGTCGCCCATCTTCCTCATTATCCCCAGTGTATTTATACCTGTGTTCTCTGTTTGTCTGTTGCTAGTTCGTCTTGTCCTGTCAGGTCTTACCAGAGTGTTTTCCCGTCTCCCTGCTTTTTCAAGTTCTGTTTCCTAGTTTCCCCGGTTCTGACCATTCTGCCTACTCTGACCCAGAGCCTGCCTGCCATTCTGTACCTGCCTGACTCTGACCCGTTTACGAACTTTTGCCTGTCCTGACCCCGAGCCTGCCCGCTGTTCGGTACCTTATTGACTCTGCCCTGGATTACGGACCTCTGCCTGACTTTGACCTGTCTTTTGCCTGCCCCCTGTTTGGGTCAATTAACATATGTGACTCTAGCTGTCTGCATCTGGGTCTTATCCTGAGTTCGAACTGGCCATGACTGACCCAGCAGACTCAGACCAGCTACACAATGCTGTCTCCCTGCAATGAGCCACCATTGGAAGACACGAGGAGTTACTGCAATGTCTTATGGAGGGACTCCATACCCTGGCAGGACTCCATGACCAAGCGTTGGATACATTGCTAGAGCAATTCCGCAGATTCCCCACTGGGCAGCGTGTCACACCTGTAATCTCCCAGCCTACCCCAGTGTCCCGAGAGCCCTACTTACCTCCTCCAGAGCGTTACGCTGGAGATTCTGGAACCTGCCGGGATTTTCTCTCCCAGTGCTCCTTCATTTTTGAGCTGCAGCCTTCTTTGTTCCCCTCGGACCGCTCAGGGATAGTGGACATCATAATGCTGATGTCTGGGAGGGCACTCGCCTGGGCCACGGTGGTGTGGGAGCAACAGTTTGCTGTCTGCCTCAGTCTGGAGAAGTTGGTGAAGGAAGTTCAGAAGTTGTTTGATTCTCCGTTGTCCGGGAGAGAGGCTGCTCGTAAGCTGCTCCAGCTACGTCAATAACCCCATAGTGTGGCAGACTACGCGATGGATTTTCGCACATTGGCGGCTGAGAGAGCCTAGAACCCCGAAGCATTGTTTGACATGTTCTGTCACAGATTATCGGAGGTGATCAAAGATGAGCTCGCAGCTCAGGAGCTGCCTATGGACCTTGACTCCCTCATAGCCTTGACCATCTGGATCGATGGGTGGCTTCGAGAACGTATGAGGGAGAGGGAATCTGTGCCCTGTCTCTCTCTATGGGACATTTTGTAGCTAACTTTTCCTCTCCCCTTACTCACACCTCTTTCCATGCCATCCTGCTGTGGGGGAACTAGTTGAAATCTCTCCGGGTACTCATTGGGCCGATGAGAGTTTTTTTGGATACTACCCTGCCGTCCGAGCTGGGCATCCCCGCTCAGCCCCTCTCCATTCCCATGGACGTTAGAGTGCTGAACGGGCACTCTATAGGCTGGGTCACCCACAATACCACTCCCATCAACCTACGAGTGTCAGGGAACCACAGCGAGGCACGCCAATTAATGCTGATTAAGTCTCCTCAGGTTCCAGTGGTATTGGGATTCTCTTGGCTCCAGCAACACAATCCCATCATAGACTGGACTGCTGGTGCCATTATGGGCTGGAGCCCGTTCTGCCACGCCCATTGTCTGAAGTCAGCACACCCTGCCCCGGGACGTCTTCCTGTGGGCTAAGAAGTTGCCCCGGACCACTCCGCATTCCCGCGGCGTACCAAGACCTCCGGGAGGTTTTCAGTAAGGCCCGAGCCACTTCACTTCCTCCGCACCGACCCTATGACTGCGGGATCGACCTTCTCCAAGGCATCACACTGCCTCGGGGAAGACTGTGCTCTCTGTCGGGTCTGGAGACCAAGGCTATGGAGACCTACATCGAGGACTCCTTAGCTGCAGGGTGTATCTGTCCTTCTACCCTCCCCTGCCTGCGCCCGTGCATCGACTACCGGGGCCTCAATGACATCACAGTGAAGAACCTCTACCTGCTACCACTCATCGCCTCGGCCTTCAAGACGCTCCCGTGCCACCGTTTTCTACAAGTTGAACCTGCGGAAGGGTAAGAGTGGAAGACTGCCTTCAACACGGCCAGAGGCCACCACGAATACCTGGTCATGCCATATGGACCACACCACTGCTGTATTCCATTAGCTGGTTAATGATGTTCTCCGCAACATGTTGAACCGGTTCATTTTCGTCCACCTCGATGACATCCGCGTTTTCTCCCACTCAGACCAAGAACACGTGCTCCATGTCCGACACGTCCTCCAGCGCCTCCTGAAGATCTCAGCACCGCCAAGCGTCTCAATTCCAGGCAAGCTAGGTGGGCCCTGCTTTCCACCCGGTTTAACTTCTCCCTCTCCTACCGACCAGGATCCAAGAACATCAAGCTGGATCACGTTGTTGTAGCCCATCGGCTACACCCTCAGACCCCGAGACCATCCTTCCCACTTCGTGTCTGGTGCAGCACTCAGCTGGGGAATAGGTAGCAGGTCCGTGAGGCGCAGCATTCCCAGACAGACCTCAGGGGGGGCCCAGATTACATCAGGTTTGCACCTAATGCTGTCCTATCCTTGGTCCTGGAGTGGGCCCACTCCTCCAGGCTTGCTTGCCACCTGTGCTCCTGTCAGACCCTGACCTTTGTGCCACAACGCTTTTGGTGGCCTACCATGGTCCCAGACATCTCCCAGTTTGTCTCTGCCTGCACGGTCTGTGCGCAGAACAAGACTCATCTGCAAGCTCCAGCTGGTCGTCTTTCAACAACTGCCTGTCTCTCACCGTCCCTGATCTCACATATCCCTGGACTTCGTCGCGGGTCTTCCCCCGTCTGATGGCAACATCGCCATCCTGACAGTAGTGGACCAGTTTTCCAAAGCCGCCCACTACATTCCTCTCCCCAAGCTACCCTCTGCCAAAGAGACGGCCCAGCTCATGGTGCAGCACGTGTTCCAGATCCATGGACTCCCGGTAGACATGGTCTCCGACAGGGGCCATCAGTTCTCATCCTGGTTCTTGTCCCGGTTTTGCACGCTCATCGGGTCGTCGGCGCTCCTGAAGGTTTGACCACGGGGCAGGGGATTCCAATACCTGGTTGACCGGGTTATGGCCCAGAGAAGAGGTGCCGGGTCCCCGCTAGAGACATCCTGGACCCAGGCCTCATTGCTGAGTTTCAACGCCGGCACCCCGATCAACCAGGTAGGACGCCCCTAGAGGGGTGGGGGGTGGGGGGGGGGTACTGTCACACCCTGATTTGTTTCCCCTGTCCTTGTGCTTGTCTCCACCCCATCCAGGTGTCGCCCATCTCTCAAATCAAATCAAATCAAATGTATTGATATAGCCCTTCGTACATCAGCTGATATCTCAAAGTGCTGTACAGAAACCCAGCCTAAAACCTCAAACAGCAAGCAATGCAGGTGTAGAAGCACGGTGGCTAGGAAAAACTCTCTAGAAAGGCTCCTTGACAGCAAGGAGTCATCATGTCAGGTAGTCCTGAGGCATGGTCCTAGGATTCAGGTCCTCCGAGAGAGAGAAAGAAAGAGAGAAAGAGAGAATTATAGAGAGAGCACACTTAAATTCACACAGGACACCGAATAGGACAGGAGAAGTACTCCAGATATAACAAACTGACCCTAGCCCCCCGACACATAAACTACTGCAGCATAAATACTGGAGGCTGAGACAGGAGGGGTCAGGAGACACTGTGGCCCCATCTGAGGACACCCCCGGACAGGGCCAAACAGGAAGGATATAACCCCACCCACTTTGCCAAAGCACAGCCCCCACACCACTAGAGGGATATCTTCAACCACCAACTTACCATCCTGAGACAAGGCTGAATATAACCCACAAAGATCTCCGCCACGGCACAACCCAAGGGGGGGGCGCTCTCCTCATTATCCCCAGTGTTTTTATACCTGTGTTCTCGGTTTGTATGTTGCCAGTTCGTTAATGTGTTTTCCCGTCTCCCTTCTTTCTTAAGTTCTGTTTCCCCGGTTCTGACCATTCTGCCTCCCCTGACCCCAAGCCTGCCTGCTGTTTGGTACCTTATTGACTCTGCCCTTGATTACGGACCTCTGCCTGCCTTTGACCTGTCTATGGCCTGCCCCCTGTTTGGGTCAATTAACATATGTGACTCTAGCTGTCTGCATCTGGGTCTTATCCTGAGTTCTGATGAACATGGTAGTGCCCTGCTCTGTGCATCCTTAACAATAAATCTACAGCAGCTTCCTGAATGAATGAATTCAGATCACAATTAATAGTTACAGTAAATTATTGATGGTAAATGAAGGCCATTTGGTGGTTGACTGATTAAAGCCTTGTGTTTATCTTTTGAGAGTGAGAAAGAGAGTAAGAAAGAGGGGCGGAGAGAGGAGGGAGATATGGAGAGAGAGAAAAATGAAAGAACATGTCTGCTCGTACTGTAGATATCTCACTTGGTATTTGGCCATTCACATTCTGCCTGATTCAAAGGTAGAGAAATAGGTGGATGAAAGAGCAGGTTTGTGTGTGTGTCTGTGTGTGTGTGTGTGTGTGTGTGTGTGTGTGTGTGTGTGTGTGTGTGTGTGTGTGACGTCACAGAGCAGCTGTTGTACGATCTGTGTGCTGGAGGACCAGCAGAGGCAACAAGAGGCAATGAAGTGTGACAAGACATTAAGGTGTGTGTGCGTGTGTGTGTGTACTATCAAGGTCTGTTTTTCTAGCATTTTTAAATTACCCAAGGGTACAGTGGTAGTCACCATGATATCAATTTATAACTCGGGAAATCTGCTTTTCTGTATTCTACCCTTTTGTCCTTCTTTCTACCCTGCCTTCTGTTTTTCTTTCCTCCCTGTTGACCTTTCTGATATCAAATAATCTTTCTGACATTTAGACATGTTTCCTCTCGACGGATATATTGCATTCTACACCATACTCCATAAGCAGTCTACCCAACACAGATGTCCCTATACACAATTGCTATGCAGAGAATATTGCATTGTTTACAACTGCTTGTTCCTATTGGTGTTATACTGTCAACACTATAACTAATACTAATCCCGTTAAATTAATATTAGGAATACACTTTTGAAATGATATTGTTATGGAATTGACTTCCTCCAATCTTCATGAATCATTAATATCAATGTTAACAAAATGCAAACAAGAAAACCAATACACCTTCAACAGGTAACTAATCATGTATGTGTTTATGTTTATGTTTATGTTCCACTTCTCTGTGATTGTGTTGAGGGGCCACTTGCCCATTTTTGGCCCAGTACCATCACGATGACTCACCTTGTCTTGCCCATATAATGCTTCATAGCATTTCCTCCTCCCTCTTTCCCTCTTTCTCCCTCACTATTTTTCTCTCACTCTCTCTATCTCTGTCTGTCTTACCCTCTCATTCGCATTCTCTTTCTCTCCCCTCCCTCTCTCTCTCCCCCTCGCTCCATCCATTTCAGATTGAAATTGGCTTAGCTGAGCTATTGTCGTTGTTAGTGCATATCATCAGCAAGACATGGTCAAAGTAATCTGGAAGGAAACAGTCTTTCCTGTCTGAAGACACACACTCACTCACTCCCAGTGTCAGTAGCAGAGAGTGCTTCATCATCTTTCTCTCAACATAATTCTTCCCCTCGTCTTTTCTCTTTTGTTCAACATCACTCGTACTCGTGCAAATCTTCCTCTGTCTCTGTCTGGACTGTTTTCATGGTCCAGTGAGAAAATCAGCGGACTTGAAGTCATGAAACTTCATTGTAGGAAAAGAGAAAGGGAGAGGGACAATGTGTTTGTTTGATAAAAAACGAGGAAAGAGAAGAGAGAGAGGTTTAATGTGGGGATCTCTACAGCCAAGTGAGGGAGTGGCCCTTTACAGCACTCAGTGAAGGTGAGAAATAAAATGAGAGAAACATATATCTCTTGTGCTACTCACACACGCCTACACGTGTGCTCACTCTCTCTCTCTCTCTCTCTCTCTCTCTCTCTCTCTCTCTAAACTGGGCTTCTCAGAGGACTGCTTATTGGTTGGTTAGCTACAATTAGAGGTCGACCGATTATGACTTTTCAACGCCGATACCGGTTATTGGAGGACCCAAAAAAGCCGATACCGATTAAATCGGACGATTTGTACTGTATCTGTCTATGCATTTCAGAGTGGTTACATTTCTACAGCCCCATCCCTCTGATTTTTACCAAAACCGGGTGGGGATTGCCTTTGACATTGTATCAACTGCTAAGTGCCCCTTTAATTTAATATGAATCTATTCCAGACCGAACCGATCCCTGAACATTACCATCCCTGAACATTACGCTCGACAGACGATGCAGACCTCTTTCTCCAACTCCAACTCCTGATTGCATCCCTCCTCCCACCTCTCTATCCCTCCATCCCATCTCTTCCACCTTTTCTCTAACTCCCGATTGCACCCCATTCCCTCTCCATCCCTCCGTCCGCCCCTCCCAACCCTGGCGCCCACACAGTGTGCAATGGGGGGTGAAGGTGCGTGGGAGAGACAGACTGGGACCAGAAGCTCCATCGGATCAAACAAAGCAGCAAATCACCTGCCAGCCGCAATAATAATGCCACTGCTCAAACATTAGCTGGATAGGTGAATTCAACCGGACACACAGCTGCGGATGAGTGTGCACACACACACATACACACAGGCAGACAGACAGACACACAGAGACAACATACACACACATGGAGATACAGAGCGACACAGGCGCTCACATAGACACAGTGTACGCAAATGCTTGCAAAGTGAGCAGCAAAAAGGAGAAGCACTCAAGGTCATTTTGATTTAGATTTTTTTCACATTTAATCATCCATTTTCTCTCTAAATATGTGTCTGGTAAGTCAATAGTGTGTTTGAGAGAGTGTATGTGTGTGTCTGTGTGTGTGTGTGTGTGTGCATGCGTGCGTGTAAGTGCATGTGTGAGTGCACGCTCTCTCTCTCTCTCTCTCTCTCTCTCTCTCTCTCTCACAGACTGCATTTATCTCGTTTCTGAATTACACTTCACCTTTCATTCATCACTGCCACTACACTGGTCTCTCTCTCGCTCTCCCTGCTCTCTTTCTATCTCTTTCCTTTCCTCCCTCTCTCTTTCCCTCCCTCCGTCACACCCCGATGAGCACTTCTCTAATAGAATCTCTCTCCTTCCTCTCCCACATATCTGCAGTCACCTTTCCCTTTCCTTCCCATCCCTCCAATTGTGTGCGTGCGTATGTACGTGTGTGTTTACATTCACAAACCATACATCAGCCCTCCGATCAAGTGGAAAACGGGAAGCAAGATTTTTCTCAATGAAACTGAACATCGGTGATGCATGACAGAGGCAAGAGAGGGAGAAGAGAGAGAGAGAGAGAGAATGAAAGAGGGAGAGAAAGACAGATAAACATATAGTATAGAGAAAAAAGACAAGCTAATGGAAAAAGAGAGCGAGAGAATGAAAGAGAGGGGAAAATAATGAGAGAGGGAAGAACGAGAAAGATAGTGTGCAATGAGAGAGGAAGAAAGAGGGACAAGAGAAAAATGTATTCCATGAGAGAGAAAAAGAGACAGAGAGAGAATTTGAGATCTCGGCTGCAGTGTTCTGACCATTTTCCTCCTACTTAACCTGTGTTCCCATTCCTCTCCTTTTAACTGTACCAACACACACACACACACAACCACACACATACTGGTTGGTTCTAATTCCTCTCATTTTAACTTTACCAACAGGAAGTAGCAAGGGGAACAACCTTATAAGGTCATACAGTCACGATGCGTCATCCACATCTGTCATCTCCATGGTTACTGGCCATCCATCAGCCGTGACCATTCCATTTAGGATCTGGATGTAAACAGACAGAGGTCAACACCACTTTTACCTCCTCATCCCTTCACCTCTTCATCCTTTCTTCTTTCTCCATCACTCCCTCTGCTATTACAACCACCTGACTTGATCTCTCTTTGTCTTAAATAAGCAGTTAAGAGAAAAGGAAGAAGAGGTAAAGAGAGATTCTATTTTTGAACTTGGAATGCTTCCAAGATTCTCTTTGGGGCAGCTAAATCCTCTTTGGATTATTTTGGGGAATTTATTTTATTTCTTTGACTTAAATCAGCAGTTAAGAGAAAAGGAAGAAGAGGTAAAGAACGAAAATAAATTCCCCAAAAGAATCCAACAAGGATTTAGCTTTCCCAAAGAGAATCTTGGAAGCATTCCAAGTTCCAAAATAGAATCTTACAAGGATTCGGGAATTCCAAAAGAGAATCAGATGAGTTCCGAGTTCCAAAATAGAGTCATTGCCTGAAGGACAAACCAGATAGTGCTGTCCAGATGGCAGCGAGAGGGAGAGATCAAGAGAGGGAGGGAGGGAGTGTAAGTTAATATGTATGTAGAGAGCTGCGTTAGCTCTAATAAAGAGGAATAAGGAGAAAGACCCTTCAGGGTGTATTGGTGGCACTCTGCCCAGCATTGTTAGAGAAGCCTTATATAAGACAGGAGAGGACACACACACACACACACGAGAGAAGCCTCTGAATCATTCATTCAGTTACTGCTGGCTGCATTGGGGCCTAATTAAGATACAAGCTTTGGATTTCCATTCCAACAAGGTGGACACAGACACACACACACATACATGACAGCGTTGGGAAAGCTACTCTGAAAATACAGTTTACTAAGCTACCAATTACTTCACACTGTAAGTTAAGCTACACTAAAGCAGACTTAAAAATATAGTTTACTTAACTATAGTTACTTTGAAAAAGTAGTTCACTACATCCTAACTACTTTGTGACAAATTATCATATGTAAATATGAAATGTCAGAGACTACAAATGTCTAAGAACAGATCACTCTGCAGCCAGATGATAAAGGAATGTGTAATTTACTGTAGCCTATAAAACACAAACCGTGTGAGAATTAGGCAGGTCTGATGCTGAAAAAGAAAGGACATTCTTGCCTACTTCACCCATATTTTATTTTAGAAAAAAAAATGTGTGTAGTTGCAGTAGTTACAACTCTACATGGCAAAAGGTTATTGACGACTGAAAAAAATACCAAGATTAGAATTGTAGTTAAATTAGTAGCTGAACTACATGTAGTTCACTACTCCCCAACACTGACGCTCACAGTGCATTTGTAAAGTACTCTAACACCTTCACTTTTTCCACCTTTTGTTCTGTTACAGCTTAATTCTAAAATTGATCAAATAAAAAAATGTCCTCATCAATCTATACACAATACCCTATGATGAGAAAGTGAAAAAGCTTTTTAGAAATATTAGCAATATAATATATATATATATTAAAAATGTTACCCCCTTTTCGCCCCAATTACGTGGTATCCAATTGTTAGTAGTTAATATCTTGTCTCATCGCTACAACTCCCGTACGGGCTCAGGAGAGACGAAGGTCGAAAGCCATGAGTCCTCCGATACACAACCCAACCAAGCCGCACTGCTTCTTAACACAGCGCGCATCCAACCCAGAAGCCAGTCGCACCAATGTGTCGGAGGAAACACCGTGCACCTGGCGACCTGGTTAGCGTGCACTGCGCCCGGCCCGCCACAGGAGTCGCTAGTGCGCGATGAGACAAGGATATCCCTACCGACCAAACCCTAACTAACCCGGGCGACGCTAGGCCAATTGTGCGTCGCCCCATGGACCTCCTGGTCACGGCCGGCTGCGACAGAGCCTGGGCTCGAACCCAGAGTCTCTGGTGGCCCTAGACCACTGCGCCATCCAGGAGGCCCTAAATGTATATATTTTTTTTCAACATAAATACTTTATTTATGTAGGTATTCAGACCCCTTGCTAGGAGACTCGAAATTGAGCTCAGATGCATCCTGTTTCCATTGATCATCCTTGAGATGTTTCTACAACATGATTGGAGTCCACTAGGGTAGCCTAGTGGTTAGAGTGTTGGACTAGTAACCGGAAGGTTGCGAGTTCAAACCCCCGAGCTGACAAGGTACAAATCTGTCATTCTGCCCCTGAACAGGCAGTTAACCCACTGTTCCCAGGCCGTCATTGAAAATAAGAATTTGTTCTTAACTGACTTGCCTGGTTAAATAAAGGTAAAATAAAAAAATTAAAAAATTAAAAAAAAATTTAGAAAGGCACGCACCTGTCTATATAAGTTCCCACAGTTGACAGTACATGTCAGAGCAAAAACCAAGTCATGAGGTCGACTGACACAGGATTGTGTCGAGGCACAGATCTGCAGAAGGGCACCAAAAAAAATGTCTGCAGCATTGAAGGTCCCCAAGAACACAGTGGCCTCCATCATTCTTAAATAGAAGAAGTTTGGAACCACCAAGACTTACAGTGCCTTGCGAAAGTATTCGGCCCCCTTGAACTTTGCAACCTTTTGCCACATTTCAGGCTTCAAACATACAGATATAAAACTGTATTTTTTTTGAAGAATCAACAACAAGTGGGACACAATCATGAAGTGGAACGACATTTATTGGATATTTCAAACTTTTTTAACAATCAAAAACTGAAAAATTGGGCGTGCAAAATTATTCAGCCCCTTTACTTTCAGTGCAGCAAACTCTCTCCAGAAGTTCAGTGAGGATCTCTGAATGATCCAATGTTGACCTAAATGACTAATGATGATAAATACAATCCACCTGTGTGTAATCAAGTCTCCGTATAAATGCACCTGCACTGTGATAGTCTCAGAGGTCCGTTTAAAGCGCAGAGAGCATCTTGAAGAACAAGGAACACACCAGGCAGGTCCGAGATACTGTTGTGAAGAAGTTTAAAGCCGGATTTGGATACAAAAATATTTCCCAAGCTTTAAACATCCCAAGGAGCACTGTGCAAGCGATAATATTGAAATGGAAGGAGTATCAGACCACTGCAAATCTACCAAGACCTGGCCGTCCCTCTAAACTTTCAGCTCATACAAGGAGAAGACTGATCAGAGATGCAGCCAAGAGGCCCATGATCACTCTGGATGAACTGCAGAGATCTACAGCTGAGGTGGGAGACTCTGTCCATAGGACAACAATCAGTCGTATATTGCACAAATCTGGCCTTTATGGAAGAGTGGCAAGAAGAAAGCCATTTCTTAAAGATATCCATAAAAAGTGTTGTTTAAAGTTTGCCACAAGCCACCTGGGAGACACACCAAACATGTGGAAGAAGGTTCTCTGGTCAGATGAAACCAAAATTAAACTTTTTGGCAACAGTGCAAAACGTTATGGCGTAAAAGCAACACAGCTGAACACACCATCCCCACTGTCAAACATGGTGGTGGCAGCATCATGATTTGGGCCTGCTTTTCTTCAGCAGGGACAGGGAAGATGGTTAAAATTGATGGGAAGATGGATGGAGCCAAATACAGGACCATTCTGGAAGAAAACCTGATGGAGTCTGCAAAAGACCTGAGACTGGGACGGAGATTTGTCTTCCAACAAGACAATGATCCAAAACATAAAGCAAAATCTACAATGGAAAGGTTCAAAAATTAACATATCCAGGTGTTAGAATGGCCAAGTCAAAGTCCAGACCTGAATCCAATCGAGAATCTGTGGAAAGAACTGAAAACTGCTGTTCACAAATGCTCTCCATCCAACCTCACTGAGCTCGAGCTGTTTTGCAAGGAGGAATGGGAAAAAAATTCAGTCTCTCGATGTGCAAAACTGATAGAGACATACCCCAAGCGACTTACAGCTGTAATCACAGCAAAAGGTGGCGCTACAAAGTATTAACTTAAGGGGGCTGACTAATTTTGCACGCCCAATTTTTCAGTTTTTGATTTGTTAAAAAAGTTTGAAATATCCAATAAATGTCGTTCCACTTCATGATTGTGTCCCACTTGTTGTTGATTCTTCACAAAAAAATACAGTTTTATATCTTTATGTTTGAAGCCTGAAATGTGGCAAAAGGTCGCAAAGTTCAAGGGGGCCGAATACTTTCGCAAGGCACTGTATCCTAGAGCTGGCCACCTGGCCAAACTGAGCAATCTGGGGAGAAGGGCCTTGGTCAGGGAGGTGACCGAGAACCCGATGGTCACTCTGACAGAGCTCCAGAGTTCCTCTGTGGAGATGGGAGAACCTTCCACCAATCAGGCCTTTATGGCAGAGTGGCCAGACGGAAACCACTCCTCAGTTAAATACACATGAAAGCCCGCTTGGAGTTTGTCAAAAGGCATCTAAAGGACTCTCAGACCATGAGAAACAAGGTTTGCTGATCTGATGAATCCAAGATTGAACTCTTTGGTCTGAATGCAAAGCGTCATGTCTGGAGGAAATCTGACACCATCCCTATGGTGAAGCATGGGCAGGGACTGGGAGAGGCAAAGATGAATGGAGCAAAGTACAGAGAGATCCTTGATGAAAACCTGCTCCAGAGCGCTCAGGACTTCAGGCTGGGGCAAAAGTTCACCTTCCAACAGGACAACAACCCTAAGCACACAGCCAAGATAACGCAGGAGTGGCTTCGGGACAAAGCTCTGAATGTTCTTGAGTGGCCCAGCCAGAGCACAGACTTGAACCTGATCGAGCATCTCTGGAGAGATTTGAAAACAGCTGGGTAGCGGCACTCCCCATTCAGCCTGACAGAGCTTGAGAGAATCTGCAGAGAAGAATGGGAGAAACTCCCCAAATACAGGTGTGCCAAGCTTGTAGCGTCACAACCAAGAAGACCTGAGGCTGCAATTGCTGCCAAAGGTGCTTCAACAAAGTACTGAGTAAAGGGTCTGAATACTTATTTAAATGTGATATTTCCTTTTTAAATTTTTTTAAATAAAATATTAAAAAAAGAAAAAAATCTGTTTTTGGTTCGTCATTATGGTGTATTGTGTGTAGATTGATGAGGGGGATAAAAAAAAACAATTTTAGAATAGGGCGGTAACGTAACAAAATGTGGGAAAAGTCAAAGGGTCTGAATACTTTCCAAATAGTTTCCGTAAACCCAGACACATACAAAATAAAACACAAACATACACACAGAGAGAAAATATTGATCTTTCCTCTCCAACAATGCAGGAAAAACAAGCCTCCTGCCCCACACACACACACACACACATATGTTTGTTCAATGAACCATGAACAATTAATGAACATGCACCTGTGGAACGGTCGTTAAGACACTAACAGCTTACAGACGGTAGGCAATTAAGGTCACAGTTATGAAAACTTAGGACACTAAAGAGGCATTTCTACTGACTCTGAAAAACACAAAAAGAAAGATGCCCAGGGTCACTGCTCATCTGCGTGAACGTGCCTTAGGCATGCTGCAAGGAGGCATGAGGACTGCAGATGTGACCAGGGCAATACATTGCAATGTCCGTACTGTGAGAAGCCTAAGACAGCACTACAGGGAGATAGGACGGACAGCTGATCATCCTTGCAGTGGCAGACCACGTGTAACAACACCTGCACAGGATCGGTACATCCGAACATCATACCTGCGGGACAGGTACAGAATGGCAACAACAACTGCCCGAGTTACACCAGGAATGCACAATCCCTCCATCAGTGCTCAGACTGTACGCAATAGGCTGGGAGAGGCTGGACTGGGAGCTTGTAGGCCTGTTGTAAGGCAGGTCCTCACCAGACATCACCGGCCCCTACGTCGCCCATGGGCACAAACCCACCGTTGCTGGACCAGACAGGACCGGCAAAAAGTGCTCTTCACTGACGAGTCGAGGTTTTGTCTCACCAGGGGTGACGGTCGGATTCGCGTTTATCGTCGAAGGAATGAGCTTTACACCGAGGCATGTACTCTGGAGCGGGACCGATTTGGAGGTGGACGGTCTGTCATGATCTGGGGCGGTGTGTCACAGCATCATCGGACTGAGCTTGTTGTCATTGCAGGCAATCTCAACGCTGTGCATTACAGGGAAGACATCCTCCTCCCTCATGTGGTACCCTTCCTGCAGGCTCATCCTGACATGACCCTCCAGCATGACAATGCCACCAGCCATACTGCTCATTCTGTGCGTGATTTCCTGCAAGACAGGAATGTCAGTGTTCTGCCATGGCCAAGTGAAGAGCATGGATCTCAATCCCATTGAGCACGTCTGGGACCTGTTGGATCTGATGGTGAGGGATAGGGCCATTCCCCACAGAAATGTCCAGGAACTCTTGGTGGAAGAGTGGGGTAACATCTCACAGCAAGGACTGGCAAATCTGGTGCAGTCCATGAGGAGGACATGCACTGCTGGTGGCCACACCAGATACTGACTGTTACTTTTGATTTTGACCCCCCCATTTGTTCAGGAACACATTATTCCGGTTCTGTTAGTCACATGTCCGTGGAAAATAAACGCAGTTGACAGTGAGAGGATGTTTCTTTTTGTGCTGAGTTTGTGTATTTCAGATGCCTTTTAACGCTTTACAATATTAGCATTTTATTGTATAAGAGGTCAAGGTAGAGTAAACAAATACTAAGTGCACATTGCACTCTTTCAGTATTTTGATGGCATGGTCATATTCAC
This sequence comes from Oncorhynchus mykiss, assembly GCF_057628025.1. NCBI lineage: Eukaryota > Metazoa > Chordata > Actinopteri > Salmoniformes > Salmonidae > Oncorhynchus > Oncorhynchus mykiss. The sequence continues at coordinate 33,198,524 of NC_143042.1, forward strand.
TCAATTACCCCCTCTTCCCACCCTCTCATACACACGCAGAGAAACAGACACACACACACACAAATTCACACACACTTGCCCCAGCCCTCAAACTTCTTCTCTCCCAAGCACATACTCCCCTCCCCCCCTCCCCCCCCAAAACACACACACATACACAGATTCCCCCCCACCCTCCAAAACACACATAGAAACACACTCTTCCTGTTGTAACCTTTCCGTGGATCAGCGGCTTGGCTCTCTGCGTTGATAAGGATGGATGCGTCCCAAATGGTACCCTATTCCCTATATAGCACACTACTGTTGACAAGGGCCCATTGTGTTCTAGTCAAAAGTATTGCACTATGTAGGTACCAGTGTGTCATTTGGGACACAGCCAGTATGACTCATGCCGGTACATTAAACACTCTGAGTGGCTTCCAAATGGCTCTGCTCCCCTGGGGGCTGCCTAAATACACACAAAAACATGTGCTCTCAGTCTTATGTCCATATTTTTAAAAAATTGACATTTCGAACTCCAAATGTGTTTGGTTACTTCTCTGTATCGTTCCAAGTTTAAGTTTAAGCATTAACTCTAAATTCTTCAGGTATTAACTCTGAAAGGTTACAGGTTAAGGGTTAAGGTTTGGGATAGGCTTAAAACAAAAATACACTATACAGAAGTATGTGGATTCGGCTATTTCAGCAACACCCATTGCTGACGGGTGTATAAAATCGAGCATACATCCATGCAATCTCCTTAGACAAACATTGACAGTAGAATGGCCTTATTGAAGAGCTCAGTGGCTTTCAACTTGGCACCGTCATAGGATGCCACCTTACCAACAAGTCAGTTCGTCCTGCTAGCGCTGTCCAGGTCAACTGTAAGTGCTGTTATTGTGAAGTGTAAACGTCTAGGAGCAATGAGCCGCAACACAGAATGGGACCGCCGAGTGCTGAAACATGTAGCCTGTAAAAATCGTCTGTCCTTGGTTGCAACACTCGCTATCGAGTTCCAAACTGCCTCTGTATTGTCAGCACAAGAAAATGTTCTTCGGGGGCTTCATGAAATGGGTTCCCATGGCCGAGCAGCCACACACAAGCCAAAGATCACCATGCGCAATGCCAAGTGTCGGCTGGAGTGGTATAAAGCTTGCCGCCATTGGAATCTGGAGCAGTGGAATGGCGTTCTTTGGAGTGATGAATCATGTTTCGCCATCTGGCAGTCCGACGGACGAATCTGGGATTGGCGTATTCCAGGAAAACACTACCTGCCCCAATGCATAGTGCCAACAGTGACTTTTGGCGGAGGAGGAATAATAGTCTGGGGTTGTTTTTCATGGTTCGGGCTAGGCCTCTTAGTTCCAGTGAAGGGAAATCTTAACTCTACAGCATACAATGACATTCTAGGTGATTCTGTGCTTCCAACTTTGTGGCAACAATTTGGGGAAGGCCCTTCCTGTTTCAGCATGACAATGCCCAACATCCGTGTCCGACCTCACTAATGCTCGAGGGTGAATGCAAGCAAGTCCCTGCATCAATGTTCCAACATCTAGTGGAAAGCCTTCCCAGAAGAGTGGAGGCTGTTATAGGGGGGAACGAACTCCATGTCAATGCCCATGATTTTATAATGAGATGTTCGATGAGCAGGTATCCACATTTTCATATACACTGCTCAAAAAAATTAAGGGAACACTTAAACAACACAATGTAACTCCAAGTCAATCACACTTCTGTGAAATCAAACTGGTGCCCTGTGATCTTCACAGATGAAAGCAGGTTCACACTGAGCACATGTGACAGACGTGACAGAGCATGACCGGTTTTGGCGGTGGGTCAGTCATGGTGTGGGGTGGCATTTCTTTGGGGGGCCGCACAGCCCTCCATGTGCTCGCTAGAGGTAGCCTGACTGCCATTAGGTACCGAGATGAGATCCTCAGACCCCTTGTGAGACCATATGCTGGTGCGGTTGGCCCTGGGCTCCTCCTAATGCAAGACAATGCTAGACCTCATGTGGCTGGAGTGTGTCAGCAGTTCCTGCAAGAGGAAGGCATTGATGCTTTGGACTGGCCTGCCCGTTCCCCAGACCTGAATCTAATTGAGCACATCTGGGACATCATGTCTCGATCCATCCACCAACGCCACGTTGCACCACAGACTGTCCAGGAGTTGGCGGATGCTTTAGTCCAGGTCTGGGAGGAGATCCCTCAGGAGACCATCCGCCACCTCATCAGGAGCATGCCCAGGCGTTGTAGGGAGGTCATACAGGCACGTGGAGGCCACACACACTACTGAGCCTCATTTTGACTTGTTTTAAGGACATTACATCAAAGTTCGATCAGCCTGTAGTGTGGTTTTCCACTTTAATTTTGAGTGTGACTCCAAATCCAGACCTCCATGGGTTGATACATTTGATTTCCATTGATAATTTTTGTGTGATTTTGTTGTCAGCACATTCAACTATGTAAAGAAAAAAATATTTAATAAGAATATTTCATTCATTCAGATCTAGGATGTGTTATTTGAGTGTTCCCTTTATTTTTTTGAGCAGTGTATATACTACATGGCCAGAAGTATCTATCTACAACACCCTAGCAAAATCTAAGCCTACTTGAAGGTAACCACGTCATCACACGACGTCCTCAGACATGGATGGACGTCGTGTACTGACTTGTATCATGGGTGACCTGCCTGCGCACACGCACACGCACACGCACACACACACACACACACACACACACGAAGGAAGGAAAGAAAGGGGCCTATTACTGTGGTTGATGTAGGCCTAATCAACAGTAGCAGGTTCATTAACACCCCAATCAGTCTAGAAAGCCCAGAAGGTAATTGATTACCATTCCTGCAATGTTGAATTAGTCACTCAGTTTAGAACAACCAGAACGTAACTGACTAGGCTACTCTGTTTTTAATTTGTCTACTGAGTAATTAAAGTGAAATCAAAGTTTGTCATTTGTTTCCAGACAGTGAAAGTGGTCTAGATGAGTCCACGTCCCAGGCCATTTGTTGAGTGGTTTCTGAAGATTTATCTGAATAGGCGTCAATGAATAGGAATCATAGGCATTATCTATTTCCTCATTTTTACATGGTGAATATATCTTATCCTTTTCTCTTTACCCCTGATATAAATCACCCCCCTTGAGTAAGTGTGTACAGGCTACCTACGTTACCGTAATTAGAAAAATAACTTTCACACAACAGAAAATAGTAAAATAGGCCTAACTTTCTGTCATTTAAAAAATATATATAAGGAGACCCTAGAATGTTGTTTTGGTTAAGGAGAATCATGTCCTGCTAGAACAAGGAAAGTTCTTAGGCTACTTTAACTTAACTCCAGAACTTGTTGAAACGGCACGACTCTTGTTCTGTGTTGTTGTGGGGGGAAGCGTAGGCTTAACTAAATAACCATTACTTCTTCAGGCTGAGTGAGGGAACCCGCAATCAACATCTAGAAGACAGTGTGCGTGGGCGGCAGCTCTGACTCTCCACGTCATCTCATCTGAAAAACGATATCCCTCCCACGGGCTGTTGTCATACGGATGCACATTGCCCCGCGATTAGAAATGGATTCATTTGAAACAGAGACAGATAACCTCGCCTCGAGCGGGACACGGATGGGATGGCATTGGAAATGTCATTGTGCACGAGAGAGATGGATCAAGCCAAGAAGGGGATACCGCTGCTCGAGCGAATCCCTCCACATTAACTTTGGCAAACCCATGCCTCCGCTTGACAATGCTTCGCTCCAAAAGACTGGCTGCTGCGTGGGTGTAGGCGTGAACCTATTCAAGTAAGTAAATACATAAAAAAAATATATAATAATAACACAGATGTATTAGCTAGCTAACTGGCTACAGCAGGCCACTGCGTGTGAGCTGCTAGCTAGCTAGCTAGCCAACTTTACATACCGTACAGCTGAGTAAAATATCATCAGCTGGCTAACTTCATATTAGCTTGTTATCTTGATGTAGGCCTATTTATAATTAGAAATTAAAAACACATGCTCAAAATGCCTTTGTAGATAACAGCAATGGACGCACAGGGGGTTGGTGACACCTCAATTGGGGAGGACGGGCTCGTGGTAATGGCCGGAGCGGAATAAGTGGAAGGGCATCAAACAAGGGTTTGATGCCATTCCTTCCCCTCAGCAGCCTCCACTGAATGTATGAGGGTGAAAGGATATGCTGCTCCAGATGTCAGAAAAGGGAGGGAGTAGGCTACTAGTTCAAAACAATCAAATCAAATCAAAAACTTTATTTGTCACACGCGCCAAATACAACAAGTGTAGACCTCACCGTGAAACGCTTACCTACAGTGCAGTTCAAGAAGAGCTAAGAAAATATTTACAAAATAAACTAAAGTAAAAAAAATAATAATAATAACACAATAGCATAACAATAACAGGGCTTTATACAGGGGGTACCGGTACCGAGTCAATGTCAGGAGTACAGGTTAGAGTTGATTTGTACATGTAGGTAGAGGTGAAGTGACTATGCATAGATAATAAACGGCGAGTAGCAGCAGTGTACAAAACAAATGGTGGGGGCCGGGGGGGGGGGGGGGTCAATGTAATAGTCCGTGACCATTTGATTAATTGTTTAGCAGTCTTATGGCTTGGGGGTAGAAGCTGTTAAGGAGCCTTTTGGTCCTATACTTGGTGCCCTCGGTACAGGGAAAACTGTCTATGACTTGGGTGACTGGAGTCTCTGACAATTTTATGGGCTTTCCTCTGACACCGCCTATTATATAGGTCCTGGATTGCAGGAAGCTTGGCCCCAGTGACGTACTGGGTCGTACGCACTGCCCTCTGTAGCGCCTTACGGCCAGATCCCGAGCAGTTGCCATCCCAGGCGGTGATGCAACCGGTCAGGATGCTCTCGATGGTGCAGCTGTACAACTTTTTTGAGGATAGGGCAGGTACTTTTGCGGGAGGTCATTATGAACAGATTATCCAGTTCTAGTCCCTAGAGAGGAAAACTATGAAGACAGAGAGATAATATCAGCATAATAGTTAGGGCTGTCTAATTGTAATATAATGACTCCTGTTTCTTGGTGGTGACGTCTGTCCTCCACTATAGAGAGCTTTGAAAGCCTGTCTGCAGATGAAGAGGTCCCAATGAATGTCCCGAGAGACTGCTGGCACATCCGTGTATGCCATGGGTTGTATGTGTACTTATGTTCGCAAATGTATACAACAATACAGTTAAAAGTCACACACAATGTAGGCTACAAACCTATTATATTTGGAGCAGGACAACCCTGCTGGGTGTGCAGGCTTTTGTTCCAGCCCAGCACTAATACGCCTGATTTTAACCAAACAAATTGATAATGATGTGTATTATGGCTGGGCTGGAATTAGAAGTCGTTTCCACCATTAGACAAAGGAGAGGAGCAAGGTTGTCTAACTCTGATATGGACAATGTTTTTGATCGACTGAAATGATGCTTTAGTAATAATAGCCTACTTACTAAGACGTCTAATATTTACAAACGAGCAAGCTTATTTGTACATTTAGAAAGTATGTGTTGATTCATTCAATGTTGATTCATTGAAGAGACGAGCTTAAACGTTTTCTTTGTTAACTTAAAACTATTATTCAAGATGAACTGGTGTCAATGTTTTTTTTATTTTTTATCACAGATCACAATTGTACAATAAAAAGGGTTGAAAGTGATCTGTCTCTAATTTGTCTGTGTTTCTGTGTTGCTTTCTCAAATGAACATTACCCTTTTGTCCAGTTGTTGGGCTCTCCAATCGGTTTTATTTGATTGTCACTCTGTCTTAGGATATCCATGTGAAGCCATTTTGCAGTTGATCATAATGGCATGTATCACCAATGCAGCCATAGACCTACAGTATGACTGGCCTTATGGGCATGTAAAATGTGTATCTTGTCATTGTTCATCAGAAGCAGAGAATAGCTCAATTTAAAATGATAACAGTAGATAACGTATGAGGCTAACCCTCAGTCAAATATTCTACATGATTCTTCTGAAACTATTTACTGCAAATGCAAATCTTGTATTATAGGTACAGTACTGTACATTAAAATAAGGAGCTGACAGTTTGTAATTAAAATGTCAAATAGGAAAATAATGGGGTGTGGGGAGCATTGTAATTCAACCTTGTTTATTTGCTGAGAATGATTTTAGAATACAGAGACAAAAATCAGGAGGTCAGTGGCATGGAGGAGGATTGCGGAGATTGGACAAGAGATTTTCACAATGAAACACAATTTATTTGACCCATAGTACCCATTCATGTGCAGTTTACATAGGCCTATGTATTTTACAGGAAATTAACTATAATATAATGAAAGAGCCATAAGCTTGAATATATGGAAATCATAATGTTAAGATATCATAATCCAATTGGTAGTGTAAAGGACAACACACTGCGTGTATATCGAGTACCACTTCCTCACGATTTAGCCCATACCTGGGGCGAATTTGGGACCTCTGCCTTGCTAGCACACGTGACCTCCCTCCTGAAGTGTCTTACTAGTCGGTGCCGCACGAAAAGTTAGCTATTCGCTGGCGCAAGTAGGGACACTTCAGGCTGAGGAGTAAGTTTCACACATTCCCTTGTGCTACAATAGCTTATTACATGGGAAATTCATACTTAGTGTTTAATTTACAATGTTATCATGTGTATTACCATTGAATTATATCCTTTGGTGGTCAAATGTTACAATAATGTTGTCAACACATTCACAAATGGTGACTTTGAACACAGTTTTGAAGCTTAGGTTTAGGTTGATTTAGGTTCATACAGTAGCTAGCAGCACAAGCAAACATAGTTGTGCAAATCTCTCTTCCCCCCACCATCAACACCAACAATCTCTTCAATGCTCCTCCATGCCATTGACCTTCTGATTTTGGGTCTGTATTCTAGCAAAGCAACCACATACAAAGTGCCTTCAGAATGCATGATGAAGACATTAATTACACTTTGCATGGTGTATCAACAAATCCAGTCACTACAAAGATACAGGTGTCCTTCCTAACTCAGTTGCCGGAGAGGAAGGAAACCACTCAGGGATTTCACCATGAGGACAATGGTGACTTTAAAACAGTTACAGAGATGAATGGCTGTGATAGGAGAAAACTGAGGAACTACATTGTAGTTACTCCACAATACTAACCAAAATGACAGTGTCAAATAAATTAACTTTATGTCCTGAATACAACCCGTTATGTTTCGGGCAAATCCAACACAACACATTACTGAGTACCACTCTTCATATTTTCAAGTACGATGGTGGCTGAATCATGTTATAGGTATGCTTGTCATTGGCAAAGACTAGGGAGTTTTTTTTAGGATAAAAATAAAAATCCTATAGGAAAATTATCTTTCCAACAGACACTGGGAGACAAATTCACCTTTCAGCAGGACAATAAGCTAAAACACAAGGCCAAATATACACTGGAGTTGCTTACCAAGACAACATTGAATGTTCCTGAGTGGATTAGTTACAGTTTTGACTTAAGTCGGCTTGAAAATCTATGGCAAGACTTGAAAATAGCTATCTAGCAATGATCGACAACCAATTTGACAGACCTTGAAGAATTCTAAAAAGAATCATGTGCAAATATTGCACAATCCAGGTGTGCTTTTACAGACCCAGAAAGACTCACAGCTGTAATTGCTGCCAAAGGTGATTCTAATATGGATTGACTCAGGAGGTTGAATACTTATGTAATGTTAGTGTTTTATTTTTCATGGATATTTTTTTTTCATAGATATTTTACTGATGATAAAAATGTCTTCCACTTTCACATCACATAATATTTTGTATAGATTGTTGAAAAAATAACAATAAATCAATTTTAATCCCACCTTTTAACAGAAGAAACTGTGAAAAAGGTATTTCTGAAGGCACTGTAAAACCAGACAGAGCGATAATTGGCTTTCCTCCATCTTTTGGGGTTTTGGTTGCCCGGAACAAATGACATGTTTCATGAATGAAGAATTTCAAGCAAACATCTGCTCCTCACTTCATTGATTAATCGGCAGCGGTGGCCGCGTGACATTTGCATAAAGTTGAGCAGAGCTGAACTTTTCTCGCTGCTCACCTTCCCACAAGCCCCTGCCAATTTCTTCACGTGCCCCCATTGAAAATGAATGGGGGCGGTACTCCTCCTGCCGAGGCGACGCTGCGCCTGGTGAACACAGCAATGATCCATCTCCACCTTCGCCCCCGGATGTGCAGAGCAATGGCAGCAGCAGCGTGGCTTTCGCTTTTTAATAGGCTACCTGCCGTGTAGTATTCTCTGCTCTGCTAACGGCCGACCTACGCGCCATATATTAGGGTCTCTGATATTAGAGAGCCGTTTGAAGCCAACACAAACAAGCCAACACAAAGCACTGGCGCAAGGATGACACATTTTCTGTTCAGAGCAGAAATGACGTGAACTGAACCCAAACCATTTAGAACAATATAAACTGAACACGAAATGCATACATAGTCCTATTAGTCTCTGTATTATCTATTATCCTAAAGAAATCAAATATTCAGCACCCTGGATAGTAACCACATGACACTGCACTGGTGTGTCTTTGACTATCATTAATGTGATTGACTGTTATTTTATAAAATAATTACATACCACATTAAATTATTACGCGATTAAATTACTCATGTAACAATTCATTAAGTGGTAATCTGGGGCACCACAGAAAAAAGTTATTTAAACGAGTTACTATCTCTCGGCTAAACTCTAAAGATATAAATATCTCTCAGTCACAGTCAATTCATTAATTCTTATTTACCTTCTATCAGTCTCTGGATATTTGCACTAGCATAAATGATGAATCAGAGATATACAAATTGACTTAATTATTTATTTACTAACTAACTAAATAATCACACAGAATTACAAAAACACACAAACAGAATAGCTTACACATTGATTACTACGTAATGCAATGAAAAGTCCCTAGTGGACTAAACCCGATATGACAGGTTGGTTGACAATGGAAAGGGGTTGGGACAGATAAAGAGAGGGAAAGACAGAATGGACCCACTACATACAGTACATACAGCTGAGAACTATGCTCATGGAAATGTAAATACTTTGCACATGAATGGCCGCTCATTCAAAAGAATTGCAATGTACACCAGAGATCCTGTCTGGGTTGGCGTTCTCTAGTGTGCGTTCTCTAATTCTCTCCTTCTCTCTTTCTCTCTCTCAGAGGACCTGAGCCCTAGGACCATGCCCCAGGACTACCTGACATGATGACTCCTTGCTGTCCCCAGTCCACCTGGCTGTGCTGCTGCTCCAGTTTCAACTGTTCTGCCTTATTATTATTCGACCATGCTGGTCATTTATGAACATTTGAACATCTTGGCCATGTTCTGTTATAATCTCCACCCGGCACAGCCAGAAGAGGACTGGCCATCCCACATATGCTCTCTCTAATTCTCTCTTTCTTTCTCTCTCTCGGAGGACCTGGGCCCTAGGACCATGCCCCAGGAATACCTGACATGATGACTCCTTGCTGTCCCCAGTCCACCTGACTGTGCTGCTGCTCCAGTTTCAACTATTCTGCCTTATTATTATTCGACCATGCTGGTCATTTATGAACATTTGAACATCTTGACCATGTTTTGTTATAATCTCCACCCGGCACAGTCAGAAGAGGACTGGCCACCCCACATAGCCTGGTTCCTCTCTAGGTTTCTTCCTAGGTTTTGGCCTTTCTAGGGAGTTTTTCCTAGCCACCGTGCTTCTACACCTGCATTGCTTGCTGTTTGGGGTTTTAGGCTGGGTTTCTGTACAGCACTTTGAGATATCAGCTGATGTACGAAGGGCTATATAAATAAATTTGATTTTGATTTGATTTGACATATTTACGTGTGTATATCTTTGTTGTCTCTCCGTTGAAATCACTTGATCCGTCTGGGGAGTAATTCAACAGAAAGTCTCAGGTTTGTCCACCAGAGATCAAAATCTTTCGTAGTTGTAGCTCTGTTATAATGGATACGTCAGACGTGCCAATGGTCGCTTAATAGGGATATTTTCTTTAGAATAGATCTTTCAGAGTGCCACCCGGTGGTTCTCGGTCACATTTACCAAACTAAAGTACTTAAACAGCTGCAGACTGAATGTTCCTGTGTAGTCTTCATCTTCTTTTAGTTCATGCTGTCGGTCTCGCTGGTCAATAGAGATTTTCTTCTGTGTACAGCTAAGACCACCTTCCACACCAGTAGCAACCCGGCATGTTTTGATCTAATAGATTTTAACCATTCGTGACGTCCGGTTCACACCGTCCGCCTGCTTGGTCTAATGTTAATTTTGTCACAAGTCCTATTTAAGCACTCGGGGAAAAAGGGCGTTCCCTCATTTTGTCATAATGTATGTGCTCAGCGTGGGTGTGGCCACCGACTTGGTTAAGACTTCATATGAAAAACAATTCTCTCATTTATAAGGCTAAGATCACATTACATCTTCTCACAAATAGTTTCATATTTAATCATGTAAGTTCCCCAACATTTGGATGTGAATCTGATCACTGGGAAATATACCTATTCAGAGATACAGTTATGTTGTTCTACTGTCCTTAGTTACAAATCACAAATTAGTAATGAATTCGACATGATTGTTCTTCAAGTACCCACGGACCCTTCCAAATGTTTGGAATACAGAAATATTGTTTCATTATTCAACCTTTTGATGTTGCCATACTGCAACGTCTCTCTCTGTGGTAACAAAGAGATTTAACTTCCATTTCTGAAAGAGTAGGAGAGTTTGCCTGCAGGTATTTACGACAGCACTGAAAGAATCACTCCTTTCCCCATGTATTCACTATATCTCTGCTAAATTAACCATGTTTATTCAACAACTACATCAGAAAGCGGGGAGAGGTCAGGAATTCCCATCTCTTATTTAAGCTTTTGATGGCTGCAGCCCTGACATTTTCCCTAACATCAACAGGGACCATCATCACCCTTCCTATGACTTAATGTACTGTTAAGAGACTCTTCTCCACTACAGGCCTTATCAAAACATTGATCAAATCTTGTATGTTGACTGAACGTCTCTGTTGTCCTTTGAACGGGAACTGAAGGATGAAATCATCTCCATCTTCAACATCATGCATAGGCATCTACGATTTGTGCTGTAAAACGTGAAACACACAAGAATAGAAAGCCTGAAAAATGTTTATTTATGATTTAACCTAATGTTTTCATGCCTGCCTTGATAGGCCAGGGCTGTATGTGTTTGATTCAAGTGAGCTACTGTATTCATACCCACCATGATTTTAGGCTATGTACTCTATGATGATTTCCTGTTTTCATGCTTGAATTCCTATACAGTAGCGTTTGCTTATTCAAAGTGAGCTAGTCATTTCATCCCAGCCATACAGGCCTAAAGTACGTGTCTTGTACGGTGTGTGGCTGTTAACAAACAGTTGAAGTCGGAAGTTTACATACACTTAGGTTGGAGTCATTAAAACTAGTTTTTTTAACCAATCCACGCATTTCTTGTTAACAAACTATAGTTTTGGCAAGTCGGTTAGGACATCTACTTTGTGCATGACAAGTCATTTTTCCAACAATTGTTTACAGACAGATAATTTCCCTTATAATTCATTGTATGACAATTCCAGTGGATCAGATATTAACAGACACGAAGTTGACTGTGCCTTTAAACAGCTTGGAAAATTCCAGAAAATGATGTCATGGCTTTAGAAGCTTATGATAGTCTAATTGACATCATTTGAGTCAATTGGAGTAGTACCTGTGGATGTATTTCAAGGCCTACCTTCAAACTCGGTGCCTCTTTGCTTGACATCATGGGAAAATCAAAAGAAATCAGTCAAAACCTCAGAAAAAACAATTGTAGACCTCCACAAGTCTGGTTCATCGTTGGAAGCAATTTCCAAATGCCTGAAGATACCACGTTCATCTGTACAAATAAAAGTACGCAAGTATAACCACCATGGGACCACACAGCTATCATACTGCTCAGGAAGGAGATGCGTTCTGTCTCTTAGAGATGCGAAAAGTGCAAATCAATCCAAGTACAACAGGAGGAAACAGGTACAAAAGTATCTATATTCACAGTTTAACGGGCCTATATCAACATAACCTGAAAGGCCGCTCAGCAAGGAAGAAGCCACTGCTCCAAAACCGCCATAAAAAAAGCCAGACTACGGTTTGCAACTGCACATGGGGACAAAGATCGTACTTTTTGGAGAAGTGTCCTCTGGTCCGATGAAACAAATATAGAACTGTTTGGCCATAATGACCATCGTTATGTTTAGGGGAAAAAGGGGAGGCTTGCAAGCCGAAGAACGCCATCCCAACCGTGAAGCACTGGGGTGGCAGCATCATGTTGTTGGGGTGCTTTGCTGCAGGAGGGGCTGGTGCACTTCACAAAATAGATGGCATCATGGGGGAGGAACTTAATGTGGATATATTGAAGCAACATCTCAAGACATCAGTCAGGAAGTTAAAGCTTGGTCGCAACTCTACCAAAGGACAAGACTATACCACGTGGAGCATTGGCTACACAGCTGTAAATGGTTCAACTCTGAGACTATCGATCCCTACAGAATAAGAGCAAATCTGAGACACAAATTACTAGTCTGCAACTAGAAATTATGTAAACCTAGGATGAGAAGACAGACAACCGCCAAAGCATCTATTTTATGGGAACATTTTTGAATGGTACTCTGAAGTATCCATTCTAACCACCTACAACCACGAAAGACAGACTGTGACTTCTGGGGAACACAACCAGAGACTTTTCTGTCAACTCTCTCCAGCTGATGGACCGGCGACCACAGAGAGACAACAAGACATACTTGTAAATATGTAAATTGCAATTTATTTTTGAAGGAGCTGTAATTCATGTAGAGTATTAGCAATTTCTATGAGTGTAGTTATCTGCTATGAATCTCCCATTCTTGAGCGGTCCACACCCCCTTCCCTTTGTCTACCAAGCCGTCATATCGGCTTAGCCCACTAGGGAGTTTTTTACCATTGTTAGTAATAATATTTACTGTTTGTTTGTTATGTATTTCTGTGATTTGATTAGTTATTAAATAAATAATTAAGCCAATTTGCATGTTGCTGATTCTTAATTTATTCTAGAGTTCGTGCAGATAACCAAGAATTTTACGACGTTTAGATGAGACTGATAGAAGGTAACAATTAATAATGATTAATAATTGACTGCTATTTGATTTAAGATCTTCAGATCTTTAAGAGAGTTGATTCGGGAGATAACCGCTCTATATAAATGAATGTTTCCATGGTGCCTCAGGTTATTAATGGTTTAATTGTTGCATGGTTTAATTCAATCACGTAATCAATTAAACATTAAGTAATCAATTTGATAAAATAGCATGTCATATAATTGCATCATAGTAAAGACACAACACTGTGTAAGAGATATTTGACCAAGAAGGAGAGTGTGCTCCATCATATGACCTGGCCTCCACAATCACCCGACCTCAACCCAAATGAGATGGTTAGGGAGGGTTTGGATCGCAGAGTGAAGGTAAAGCAGCCAACAAGTGCTCAGCATATGTGGGAACTCCTTCAAGACTGTTGGAAAAGCATTGCAGGTGAAGCTGGTTGAGAGAATGCCAAGAGTGTGCAAAGCTGTCATCATGGCAAAGGTTGGCTATTTGAAGAATCTCAAATGTAAAATATGTTTTGATTTGTTTAACACTTTATTGGTAACTACATGATTCCATATGTGTTATTTCATAGTGTTGTCTTCACTATTATTCTACAATGTAGAAAATAGTGCAAATAAAGAAATAACCTGGAATGAGTAGGTGTGTCCAAACTTTTGACTGGTACTGTATGTGTTAAGTTCTTGTTACTTCTATTGTCAATTATGTTGTTAATGTTGTTACCAATATGAACATATGTATTTTATGTACAAATGTATTGTTTTTCTTACATTTAGATTTCAGGGAAAACATTTCTGTACATTTACAACATTATCAGTCCAGATTTGTCAGCTTAATACTGTACATTTCCTTTACAGCAGAGATAATGTAATATATTTAACTGTACTGTTTTTTTACTGTAAAACATTGCAGCATCCCTGTGTTGTGACGCATGCTATCATTAATGTGATGATAGCTATTCATCAAATAATTACATACCATGTCCAATTATTACGTGATTAAATTAATCATATAACAATTATTTAAGTAGTAATCTGGGGCACCACGGTAAAAGTTTATTTAACGAGTTACCGTTTCCCAAATTAACAAAAAAATATTAGAATATGTCCATATGTGACCCGATTCAGAAAACTAGGCATTTGTCGCAAGTCACGACTTCACAGGAGAGCCTGTCACGTTCTGACCTTAGTTCCTTTGTTTTGTCTTTGTTTTAGTATGGTCAGGGCGTGAGTTGGGGTGGGCAGTCTATATGTTTGGCCTGGTATGGTTCTCAATCAGAGGCAGCTGTCAATCGTTGTCCCTGATTGAGAACCATACTTAGGTAGCCTGGTTTCACCTTTGAGTTGTGGGTTATTGTTTTCTGTTGAGTGTTTGTATCTGCACCAGAACTGAACTGTTTCGGTTTCGTTCGTTCACGTTGTTGTCTTTGGTCAGTGTTCATTTACTTTATTAAAAAGATGGACACTTCCCACGCTGCGCATTGGTCCTCACCTCATTCCAACGACAATCATGATAGAATCACCCACCAACCAAGGACGGGCAGTGGCCGAAATCGCAAGACTCCTGGACATGGGAGGAGATTTTGGATGGCAAGGGACCCTGGGCACAGGCTGGGGAATATCGCCGCCCCAAGGCAGAGCTGGAGGCAGCTAAAGCTGAGCGGCGGTGGTATGAGGCAGCACGGCAGTGCGGCTGGGACGAGAGGCAGCCCCAAAAGTCTATTGGGGGGAGCACACGGGGAGTGTGGCTAAGTCAGGTAGGAGACCTGAGCCAACTCCCCGTGCTTACCGTGGAGAGAGGTGGACCGGGCAGGCACCGTGTTATGCCGTGAGGCGCACGGTGTCCCTGGTGCACAGGCATAGCCCGGTGCGTTACATAGCAGCGCCTCGTATCGGCCGGGCTAGAGTGGGCATCGAGCAAGGTGCCATGAAGCCGGCTCAGCGCATCTGGTCTCCAGTGCGTCTCCTCGGGCCAGGGTACATGACACCATCCCTATGCATGGTGTCCCCGGTTCGCCAGCACAGCACAGTGCGGTCTATTCCACCTCGCCGCACTGGCCTGGCTACGGGGAGTATCCAGCCAGGTAGGGTTGTGCAGGCTCGGTGCTCAAGACCTCCAGTGCGCCTCCACGGTCTGGTCTATCCGGTGCCTCCTCCACGCACCAGGCCTCCGGTGGCAGCCCCACGCACCAGGCTGTCTCTCTGTCTCCTCCCTACAGGTGCCTCCTGAGCTGCCAGAGTCGCCTGTCTGTCCTGAGCTGCCAGAGTCGCCCGTCTGTCCTGAGTTGCCAGAGTCGCCCATCTGTCCTGAGCTGCCAGAGTCGCTCGTCTGTCCTGAGCTGCCAGAGTCGCTCGTCTGTCCTGAGCTGCCAGAGTCGCCCGTCTGTCCTGAGCTGCCAGAGTCGCCCGTCTGTCCTGAGCTGCCAGAGTCGCCCCTCTGTCCTGAGCTGCCAGAGTCGCCCGTCTGTCCTGAGCTGCCAGAGTCGCCCGTCTGTCCTGAGCTGCCAGAGTCGCCCGTCTGTCCTGAGCTGCCAGAGTCGCCCGTCTGTCCTGAGATGCCAGAGCCGCCGGTCAGTCAGGAGCTGACAGAGCTGTCTATTACTCCGGTGCTGCCGGAATCGCCCTTCACTCCGGAGCTGCCGGAGTCTCCCGCCTGTCCGGTGCTGCCGAAATCTCCCGTCCCGTTGCTAGGGTCCCCAGTCTGAGGTCGGCGGCGAGGGTCGCCGCTCTAAAGAGGCCACAGAATGTCCAGTGTGCGCTCTGGACGCGAAACGCTCTGAATTTAGGAACGGACAATCTGACAGCACAGTTGAAGTCACCAACGCTCTGGATGACATAACAGCCTAACCAGCTCTGCTAGGGCGAGTAATGTTCAGTGAGTTGTTCTCACTCTCTTAGATGTCTGGAAGTAGCTGGCAAGTTAGTACAGAAAGCTTGGATCAACCCTTAAAGAGATGGGTGGGGCTAAGGCTTAAGAGGGTGTGAACAATGTTGAATGGGTGTAGACAAAGAAGGGCTCTCCAATAGTAGTACCAAAATATTGAAAGATGGTTTTCTCAAAAGTGAGTTTACAAGTTGATTTTAACTTTCAAAGCACACTTACTTTCCCATTGTTTCCTCAAATGCAGTGTATGACATTCCATTTTGTAGCTCTGAGTCTTTACTTTTATCCAATGTAAAAAACAGAAATTCAAATGTTGCTACATAAGACTGCTACAAAATCAATAATTTGCTCCTTTTTCAGTTGATGAATCAGCTTACACAAATTGGCTTAATTATTCATTTACTAACTAATGAAATAATCACACAGAAATATGTAAACACACACACAGTATAGTATTGACAGTTAACATAATGCAATGACAACCGCTCATTCGGATTTAGAAAAGCAACACATATTTACGCTTGTATGTCTTTGTCGTCTCGCTCTGTTGAAATCACTCGATCAGTCTGTGGAGAGTAGTTCATCAGAAAGTCTCTGGTTGTGTGAGTCTCCGGTGGTCCACCAGAGGTCACCGTGTCCTTTGTAGTTGTAGTAGGTTGGTCTTGGAGTGTCGGATAGAACGGCTCTTCCGGAAGTGTGCCACGCGGTGTCCACTGGGTCTTATCCTTCAATGTGTTTGTTTAGAATAGATACCCTAGAGGTACCTATAGTGGTGAGAGGAAATTGTTTTTTGTCTCTTGTCTACGGTCGAGTTTCCTAGGCTAACAGTGCGTAAACAGCTGCAGACGGAATGTTCCTCTGTAGTCTTCTTCTTCAAGAGAGAGAGAGTTTCAGCTCATGCTATCGGTCATGCTGGGCTAATGTAGAGTTTAACCATTTTACACGTCCGGGCTACCGCCGTATACTGGTCTTTAGTTTTAAACCATTTCTCACCCGTGTAGCCACGACTTCAATCTGTCTGGTCTGTATTGTCTAACCATTCGTGACGTCCGGCTTACCGTTCACCTACTTGGTCTGATGTGAATTTCGTCACGAGGGGTTTTATACCTGTGAGTGGTTACTGACTGGGTAAAACGTTACATGAAAGACAATTCATTCTGTCATTAGGAAGGCTGAAGTCACATTTCATCTTCTCACAAATAGTTCCATATTTAATCATATAAGTTCCACAACATTTAGATGTAAATCTGATAACTGGGACGTACTATACATTTGTAGAGTTACCGTTATTTGGTTATACCGTCCTTAATGATATCACAAACAACGACTTATTTGACATGATTATTGTTTTGAGCCCCACGAACCATTTACCACATTATTTATGTTAGAAATGTCCAACCTTTTGATGTTACAGTACTGCAAAGTGTTGGTTGTTAAGTTATAAAACTCTGGTGGGAGAGAGAGGGTGGGCTGATCAGGCGCCTATGATCCTCACCCAAGAGGGAAAGTCATGACACCTGTAAATTAGCAGGGATTGTCACATCTACTCCTGCTCCTCCTCTCCGGCATTCGACGTCACCAGTTCACTAACCACCGGTCCTGGCATTCATCATTACACGCACCTGGCATTCATCATTACGTGCACTTGCGCTTCATCATTTGGCACACCTGGACTCCATCACTTCACTGATTAACTCTCCTATATCTGTCACTCCCTTAGTTCCATTCCCCAGGCAGTATTGACTATGTGTTTCATGTCTGTATGCTACTTGTGTTTCATGTTCTGTTTATTAATAAACTCACCACCTGCACTTGCTTCCCGACTCCCAGCATCTATGTTACAGGGATCCTGTAATATGTCTTTACAGTAAGGAAAATAGTACTGTAAATGCTTTATATTTACAGGGAAAATTTTGACAGTGCCACTCTTATTTTTGGACCTGTAATGTTAGATTTCAGTGCAGCCTTTGGTATTATTGGCCATAACCTGCTGTTCATGTGTTTTATGGCTTTTCAACCTTCTCAACCTTCTCAACCTCAACACAGAGGGTTTTCTTTAATGGAAGCCTCTCTAATGTCAAACATGTAGGGTGTGGTGTACCGCAGGGCCGCTCTCCAGGCCATCTACTCTTTTCTATTTTTACCAATGACCTGCCACTGGCGTTAAACAAAGCCTGAGTGTCCTTGTATGCTGGTGATTCAACCATATACATGGTTGATAGTCAGCAACTACAGCTAATGAAGTCACTGAAACCCTTAACAAGGAGTTGAAGACAGTTTTCGAATGGGTGGCCAGTAATTAACTGGTCCTGAACATCTCTGAAACTAAGAGCATTGTATTTTGTACAAATCATTCCCTCTATACCTCAGCTGAATCTGGTAATGAATGGTGTGGCTTTTGAACAAGTTGAGGAGACTAAATTACTTGGTGTTACCTTAGATTGTAAACTGTCATGGTCAAAACATAGGTTCAATGGTTGTAAACATGGGGAGAGGTCTGTCCATAATAAAGAGATGCTCTGCTTTTTTGATACCACACTCCAAAAAGCAAGTACTGCAGGCTCTAGGTTTGTCTTATCTTGATTATTGTCTAGGCAGGTGGTCAAGTGCTGCAAAGAAAGGCCTGGTTAAGCTGCAGCTGGCCCAAAACAGAGCGGCACATCTTGCTTTTCATTATAATCAGAGGGCAAATTTAAATACTATGCATGCCATTCTTTCTTGACTAAGAGTTGAGGAGAGACTGACTGCATTACTTCTTCTTTTTATAAGAAAAATTTGAAATTCCAAATTGTTTGCATAGTCTGGCTCCTACACACACACACGCACACACACACGCACACACTAACATTACCAGACATGCCACCAGTGGCCTTTTCACAGTCCCCAAATCCAGAACAAATTCAAGAAAGCGTACAGTATTATATAGAGCCATTATTGCATGGAACTCCCTTTCATCTCATATTGCTCAAATGAACATCAAACCTGTTTTTTTTTGTTTTTTTAATAAAGCAACACCTCCTGGCACAACGCCTCTCCCCTATTTGACCTAGATTTTGTGTGTCTGTATTGATATGTAGGCTGTCTGCCATTGTTAAATTTATGTAGTACATTTATGTAGTATATATTATGTTTTTGTCCATTAATGTTCTGTATTATGTCATGTTTCATGTTTTGTTTGGACTCCAGGAAGAGTAGCTGCTGCTTCATAACAGCTAATGGTGATCCTAATAAAACGCAAAAAATACCAACATTCTCTGACTCCCAATAATTCGCATTCACAATGAGAACTGTTCATTTAATCCCTTGTCTCATGAGTTCTAAAGTTTAGCCTCTTAATTTTGCTTCTCAATAGAAGAGATTTAGGGACAGGCTATGAGGTGTAGGCCAGGGCCCTGACTCAATCTAGTAGCAATCACGACATAGATGGAAAAGACTTACAAGAAATCATGTGGCAAAGACTACAGCCTAGAAAAGTTATTCAAGAATAGTCATATTAGGGTAGAAATATGTCAATCATGATGTATGGAATTGAATGTAGCCTAGGTTTTTTTTTGTAACCCATAAATCTCTAGCAAAACGCACAATACAAAGATGACTCAGCAGCGACTAGCATTCAAGCCTTCAGCTGCTGTGAAATGTAGGAAATCCTTGAGTATCCTGTTCTCATGTAACGCACTGCCACTGAAATCTGCGCTTATCTGGCGCCTTAGCCTAACATATTAGCCATAAAGGCTAGGCTTACTATTTAATTCTGGATGTTGTGGTGAATGTATTTCGCATTGCCATGATTTTAGGTCATTTAGAATTAGCCTACATCTGTTTCTCATAGAATTTCCATTCACCTGACAGGCCATTTGTGATATTTTGGGCAAAAGTAGAGTATACTCTAACACCGTGCATCACAACTACACCACTGATGTCTGGCTTTTTTGTGCTGTGTTTTTATGCTGGAAAATGTGGGCCCAGTCACGTTTACTCAACCCCTGCCACATGGCAATTTCTGCCTACACCTCTGGCACAAACAGTTGAATTGGCTACCTAATATTTAAATGCAATATAATTTGGGGAGACACCAGTGAGCACGAACAAATGTGACTCCTGAACCGATCCCTGTTCAAATGGCCTACTGAGGAAATAGAATAGAGACCGCAACATAAAAAGACTACAGCAAACATAGACTACTAGACTAAATGATTGGCAAAGGGTTAATAGCAAAGTGAATTAAGAGAGAGTGGAAAGATGTGAACGTTTAGGCCTACTCTTTAACACGCCCATGGTCCGCTTGCTTGGTTTAAAGCCTGCAGAGGTTTTTGTGAATGGAATGCGGCAGAGCATGCTGCATCCAATAAAACAACTCCCTGGCTGAATACAGAATGACAGAATGAGCTGGAGCTGTCCAGCCGCTGTCTGGTGCCAGAATGAATAGGCTACAGCTAGCAAGACGCATTGATCAACGGCAACTGAGAAACTATACAGACCAAGCCCATTATCACGTTCATGCAAAATAGTCGGTGCTTGTAAAATAGGAGGGTATTTATCAATTGATTGAAAATGAAAAGGAGTTAGTTGGCCACGCTTTTAAGCACACATACATAATATAAAATCAGTGGCCTAGGTCTATAGGCAAATGATTTATCCCCCAAGAACATTTTGTTTAGAACAGATGCTGTAGGTTTCCATTGACCCAGGATTTTTCAACAACAACAATCTTCGAGACATGTGTAATTGAAACAGTAGATAGAGAAGACATTTTCTATAGATCAACAACATTTTATCCATTTGAAAGGGTTGGATTTTTCTTTTGTCAAAACTTTCTTTACTATGACAAATTATAATGAAAACAGTGTTTTTCTAATAAATCAAATCAACGTTTATTTGTCACATGCGCCGAATACAACAAGTGTAGACCTTACCGTGAAATGCTTACTTACAAACCCTTGTCCAGTTCAAGAAGAGTTAAGAAAATATTTACAAAATAAACTAGTAAAAAATAATAAAAAGTAACACAATAAAATAAAAAGGCTATACACAGGGGGTACCAGTACCAAGTCAATGTGCGGGGGTACAGGTTAGTCGAGGTAATTTGTACATGTAGGTAGAGGTGAAGTGACTATGCATAGATTATAAACAGCAAGTAGCAGCAGTGTACAAAACAAATGTGGGGGTGTCAATGTAAATAGTGCAGTGGCCATTTCATTAATTATTCAGCAGTCTTATAGCTTGGGGGTAGAAGCTGTTAATGAGCCTTTTGGTCCTAGACTTGGCGCTACGTTACAGCGTGCCGTGTGGTAGCAGAGAAAACAGTCTATGACTTCGGTGACTGGAGTCTGTGACAATTTTTTGTGCTTTCCTCTGACACTGGCTATTATATAGGTCCTGGATGGCAGGAAGCTTGGCCCCAGTGATGTACTGGGTCTACACAGTACCCTCTGTAGCGTCTTACGGTCAGATGCTGAGCAGTTGCCATACCAGGCGGTGATGCAGCCGGTCAGGATGCTCTCGATGGTGCAGCTGTAGAACTTTTTGAGGATCTGGGGACCCATGCCAAATCTTGGAGGAGTTTAGTCCCAGGGTCCTTAGCTTTGTGATGAGCTTCATGGGCACTATGGTGTTGACTGCTGAGCTGTAATCAATGAACAGCATTCTCAAAAAAGGTGTTCCTTTTGTCCAAGTGGGAAAGAGCAGTGTAGAATACGATTGAGATTGCGTCATCTGTGGATCTGTTGGTGAGGTTTGCAAATTGGAGTGGGTCTAGGATATCTGGAAGGATGCTGTTGATGTGAGCCATGACCAGCCTTTCAAAGCACTTCATGGCTACAGATGTGAGTGTTACGGGCGGTAATAATTTTGGCAGGTTCGCTTCCTTGGGCACAGGGACTATGGGGGTCTGCTTGAAACATTCAGGTATGTCAGTGAAGACACTTGACAGTTGGTCCGTGCATGGTTTGAGTATACGTCCTGATAATTTGTCTGGCCCCGCGTCTTTGTGTATGTAGACCTGTTTAAAGGTCTTGCTCACATCGGCATCGAGTGCGTTATCAAACAGTCGTCCAGAACAGCTGGTGCTCTTGTGCATGCTTCAGTGTTGCTTGCCTCGAAGCAAGCATAAAAAGCATTTAGCTTGTCTGGTAGGCTTGCATCCCTGGGAAGCTTGCATTTGGGTTTCCCTTTGTAGTCCGTAATAGTTTTCAAGCCCTTGCCACATCTGACGAGCGTCAGAGCCGGTGTAGTAGGATTCAATCTTAATCCTGTACTGACGCTATGCTTCTTTGATGGTTTGTTTGAGGGCATAGCAGAATTTCTTATAAGCGTCCAGATTAATGTCCCGTTCCTTGTTAGCGGCAGCTTTAGCCTTTAGCTTGATGCGGATGTTGCCTGTAATCCATGGCTTCTGGTTGGGCTATGTACGTACGGTCACTGTGGGTACGACATCGTTGATGCACTTATTGATGAAGCCGATGACTGAGGTGGTATACTCCTCAATGCCATTAGATGAATCTCAGAACATATTCCAGTCTGTGCTTGCAAAACATTCCTGTAACGTGGCATCGGCGTCATCTGACCACTTCCGAATTGAGCGATTCACCGGTACTTCCTGCTTTAGTTTTTGCTTGTAAGCAGGAATCAGGAGGATATAATTATTGTCAGATTTGCCAAATGGAGGGTGGGGGAAAGCTTTGTATGTGGAGCTGTGTGTGGAGTAAAGGTGGTCTAGAGTTTTTTCCCCTCTGGTTGCACATGTGACATGCTGGTAGAAATGAGGTAAAACAGATTTAAGTTTGCCTGCATTAAAGTCCCTAGCCACTAGGAGTACAGCTTCTGGATGAGCATTTTGTTGGTTGCTTACAGCCTTATTGAGTTGTTTGAGTGTGGTCTTAGTGCTGTCATCGGTCTGTGGTGGTAAATAGACGGCTACGAATAATATAGATGAGAACTCTCTTGGTAGATAGTGTGGTCTTTAGCTTATCATAAGGTACTCTACCTCAGGCAAGCAATACCTCAAGACTTCTTTAATATTAGACATTGAGCACCAGCTGTTATTGACAAATAGACACACACCCCCACCCCTCGTCTTACCAGACAGAGCTTCTCTGTTCTGCCGGTGCATAGAAAATCCCGCCAGCTCTATATTATCTGTGTCGTCGTTCAGCTATGACTCGGTGAAACATAAGATATTACCGTTTTTAATGTCCCATTGGTAGGATAATCTTGATCGTAGGTCATTGATTTTATTTTCCAATGATTGCACGTTGGCCAATAGAACAATGGCTGTGGGAGTTTACTCGCTCGGCTACGAATTCTCAGAAGGCAGCCCGACCTCCGCCCCTTTTTTCTCTGTCTTTTCTTCAAGCAAATGACGGGGATATGGGCCTGTTCCCTGGAAAGCAGTGTATCCTTCTCGTCGGACTCGTTAAAGGAAGAAGCTTCTTCCAGTTCGAGGTGAGTAATCGCTGTTCTCATAAGAGACGGTAGCAGCAACAATATGTACAAAATAAGTTACAAAAGTAGTTACAAACAATGCAAAAAAAACGTTGCACAGTTGGTTAGGAGTATGCAAAACATAAGCCATCCTTTCCGGTGCCATTTTTACAGTTTTAAAATTATGTTTGCCGAATAATTTTGAAGTTATGCGGGGCACATGATGTCATCATTTATAATGCCTTCACAAAGTATTCATACCCCTTGACTTAATCCACATTTTGTATGTGTTACAGCTTGAATTAAAAATGGACAAATATGTTTTTTTCTGACCCATCTACACGCAATACCCCATAATGATAAAGTGAAAATATATTTTTTGAAATGTTAGAAAATGTATTAATATTATATACAGAAAGATCCAATTTACATAAGTATTCACACCCCTGAGTGATTACTTTGTAGAAACACCTTTGGAGGCGATGAGTCTATGAGCTATGAGTCTTTCTGGGTTAGTCTCTAAGAGCTTTTCACACCTGGATTGTCCAACATTTGCCCATTATTCTTTAAAAAAAAATTAAGCTCTGTCAAATTGGTTGTTGATCAATGTTGAACAACCATTTTCATGTCTTGCCATAGATTTCCAAGTAGATTTAAGTCAAAACTTTAACTCGGCAACTCTGAAATATTCACCGTCTTCTAGGTATGCCACTCCATTCTAGATTTGGCCTTATATGTTAGGCTATTGTCCTGCTGAAAGGTGAATTAATCTCCCAGTGTCTGGTGGAAAGCAAACTGACCCAGGTTTTCCTGTAGGATTTTGCCTGTGCTTAGCTCTATTCGGTTTCTTTTTTATCCTGGAGAAACTCCCGAGTCCTTAACGATTGCAAGAATAACCATAACATGATGCCACCACTATGCTTGAAAATATGGAGTGGTACTCAGTAATGTGTTGTATTGGATTTGCTCCAAACATAACACTTTGTATTGAGGACAAAAAGCTAATTGCTTTGCCACATTTTTTGCAGTATTACTTTAGTGCCTTGTTGCAACAGGATGCATGTTTTGGAATATTTGTATTCTTTACAGGCTTCCTTCTTTTCACTCTGTCAGGTTATTTTGTGAAGTAACTACAATGTTGTTGATCCATCCTCAGTTTTCTCCTATCACAGCCATTAAACTCTAGAACTGTTTTAAAGTCACCATTCGCCTCATGGTGAAATCCCTGAGCAGCTTCCTTCCTCTCAAGCAACTGAGATAGGAAGGATGCCAGCCGCGTTGTAGTGATTGGGTGTATTGATACACCATCCAAAGTGTAATTAATAAATTCACCATCCTCAAAGGGATATTCAATGTCTGCTCATACGTGTGGGGTACAGAGATGAGGTAGTCATTCAAAAATAATGTTAAACATTATTATTGCACACAGAGTGAGTCCATGCAACTTATTATGTGACATGATAAGCACATTTTTACTCCTGAACTTATTTATGCTTGCCATAACAAAAGGGTTGAATACTTTGACATACTGTAATTCTAAATACCTACTGCTTGCAAAATAATGTTTTTCAACTGCAAATATGATGTTTCTTTGCAGGACAAGGATTGTCCTGACTGTCTATGCCTGAATTGCTTCACCTTGCTTTTCTGGTTGGCTGGCAAGTTTCACCATCCAATTATTTCGGATCTACAGGAGTGCAAGTTTCACCATGGCACAGACCGTGGCGATACGTTGGCACATGAGAAGTATTAGAATATGGCACATATGGAAGGTACAATCAACGAGGGGCTATGCGTTCTATGGAAAATAAAGGACTTCCACTCCACTGAGTAGAACTGTCCTTGTTCTTCCACGGAGTAACATTATTTTCCAGAGAACATATACAGTCTCAAGTTGATTATCCCTTTCATACCATAGCTTTAATTCAACACATTTTCCACTAGAAATGTGTTCATTTGCCAGTAGACTAGCAAGTTTACTAAATAGCTACAGTAGTTGCCGTGGTGACTAAACAGTCTTGCTAGTTTAGCTAACCAAACCATCAATCCTAGCTTGCTATTATGAAAATCAAATTCAACAATACCAAAACTGTTTTCTATTTGACTTTTGCTTTCAAAAGCAGCTCAAACAAAATGCGGAGTGCCTATGTCATGTTGTCTTGTCTCTGTCCTTTCCCTTCACCCTGTCTCCCTCTGCTGGTCGTGTCAGGTTACCTTTTCTCCCCTTCTTTCCCCCAGCTGTTCCCTGTCTCCTCCTAACTACCCATTCACCCCGTTCCCCACCTGTTCCCTTTTTCCCTCTGATTAGGTCCCTATATCTCCCTCTGTTTCTGCTCCTGTCCTTGTCGGATTCTTGTTTGTTTGTGTTTCATGCCTGAGCCAGACTATCGTCATGTTTGCTGTAACCTTGTCCTGTCCTGTCGGAATCTGCCGGTCTATCTGAGCCTACCTATGTTTTGTTATTAAAGAAGCTCTGTTTAAGTTAGTTCGCTTTTGGGTCCTCATTCACTCACCATAACAGAAGAATCCGACCAAGAATGGACCCAGCGACTTCGGATCCTCTCCACTCAGCCGTCGGGATCCAGGGAGCGATGCTAGGCAGACACGAGCAGGAAGTGTCTGCTGCTCGACATGCCGTTGAGACCCTGGCCACCCAAGTCTCCAACCTCACAGAACAGGTTCACCATCTCCGCCTCGATCCACCGGCCACTTCCAGGGCTTTCGAATCTCCGGAGCCCAGAATCAATAACCCGCCGTGTTACTCTGGGGAGCCCACTGAATGCCGCTCGTTCCTCACCCAGTGTGATATTGTGTTTTCTCTCCAGCCCAACACTTACTCCAGGAGCACTGCTCGTGTTGCCTACGTCATATCTCTCCTTATTGGACGGGCTCGTGAGTGGGGCACGGCAATCTGGGAGGCAAGGGCTGAGTGTACTAACCAGTATCAGGACTTTAAGGAGGAGATGATACGGGTTTTTGATCGATCTGTTTTTGGGGAGGAGGCTTCCAGGGCCCTGTCTTCCCTATGTCAAGGTAATCGATCCATAACAGACTACTCTATTGAGTTTCGCACTCTTGCTGCCTCCAGTGGCTGGAACGAGCCGGCTTTGCTCGCTCGTTTTCTGGAGGGTCTCCGCGCAGAGGTAAAGGATGAGATTCTCTCCCGGGAGGTCCCTTCCAGCGTGGATTCCCTGATTGAACTCGCTATTCGCATTGAGCGACGGGTTGATCTGCGTCACCGAGCTCGTGGAAAGGAGCTCGCGTTCTCCGTTGCCCCCCTCTCCGCATCACTACCATCTTCCTCTGCCGGCTCGGGAGCTGAGCCTATGCAGCTGGGAGGTATCCGCATCTCGACTAAGGAGAGGGAACGGAGAATCACCAACCGCCTCTGTCTCTATTGCGGTTCTGCTGGTCATTTTGTCACTTCATGTCCAGTAAAAGCCAGAGCTCATCAGTAAGCGGAGGGCTACTGGTGAGCGCTACTACTCCTGTCTCTCCTTCAAGATCCTGCACTACCTTGTCGGTCCATCTACGCTGGACCGGTTCGTCAGCTTCCTGCAGTGCCTTAATAGACTCTGGGGCGGAGGGCTGTTTTATGGACGAGACCTGGGCTCGGGAACATGACATTCCTCTCAGACAGTTAAGGGAGTCCACGGCCTTGTTCGCCCTGGATGGTAGTCCTCTCCCCAGGATTCAGCGTGAGACGCTACCTTTAACCCTCACTGTTTCTGGTAATCATAGCGAAACCATTTCTTTTTTGATTTTTCGTTCACCTTTTACACCTGTTGTTTTGGGCCATCCCTGGCTAGTTTGTCATAATCCTTCCATTAATTGGTCTAGTAATTCTATCCTCTCCTGGAACGTCTCTTGTCATGTGAAATGTTTAATGTCTGCTATCCCTCCTGTTTCCTCTGTCTCTTCTTCACAGGAGGAGCCTGGTGATTTGACAGGGGTGCCGGAGGAATATCACGATCTGCGCACGGTGTTCAGTCGGTCCAGGGCCACCTCTCTTCCTCCACACCGGTCGTATGATTGTAGTATTGATCTCCTTCCGGGAACCACTCCCCCCCGGGGTAGACTATACTCTCTGTCGGCTCCCGAACGTAAGGCTCTCGAGGATTATTTGTCTGTAGCTCTTGACGCCGGTACCATAGTCCCCTCCTCCTCTCCCGCCGGAGCGGGGTTTTTTTTTGTCAAGAAGAAGGACGGGTCTCTGCGCCCCTGCATAGATTATCGAGGGCTGAATGACATAACAGTTAAGAATCGTTATCCGCTTCCTCTTATGTCTTCAGCCTTCGAGATCCTGCAGGGAGCCAGGTTTTTCACTAAGTTGGACCTTCGTAACGCTTACCATCTCGTGCGCATCAGGGAGGGGGACGAGTGGAAGACGGCGTTTAACACTCCGTTAGGGCACTTTGAATACCGGGTTCTTCCTTTCGGCCTCGCTAACGCTCCAGCTGTCTTTCAGGCATTAGTCAATGATGTCCTGAGAGACATGCTGAACATCTTTGTTTTCGTTTACCTTGACGATATCCTGATTTTTTCACCGTCACTCCAGATTCATGTTCAGCACGTTCGACGTGTCCTCCAGCGCCTTTTAGAGAATTGTCTTTTTGTGAAGGCTGAGAAGTGCACTTTTCATGCCTCCTCCGTCACATTTCTCGGTTCTGTTATTTCCGCTGAAGGCATTAAGATGGATCCCGCTAAAGTCCAAGCTGTCATTGATTGGCCCGTCCCTAAGTCACGCGTCGAGCTGCAGCGCTTTCTCGGCTTCGCGAACTTCTATCGCCGTTTCATCCGTAATTTCGGTCAGGTGGCCGCTCCTCTCACAGCCCTTACTTCTGTCAAGACGTGCTTTAAGTGGTCCGTTTCCGCCCAGGGAGCTTTTGATCTCCTCAAGAATCGTTTTACATCCGCTCCTATCCTTGTTACACCTGACGTCTCTAGACAGTTCGTTGTCGAGGTTGACGCGTCAGAGGTGGGCGTGGGAGCCATTCTTTCTCAGCGCTCCCTCTCTGACGACAAGGTCCACCCATGCGCGTATTTTTCTCATCGCCTGTCGCCGTCGGAACGTAACTATGATGTGGGTAACCGCGAACTGCTCGCCATCCGGTTAGCCCTAGGCGAATGGCGACAGTGGTTGGAGGGGGCGACCGTTCCTTTTGTCGTTTGGACTGACCATAGGAACCTTGAGTACATCCGTTCTGCCAAACGACTTAATGCGCGTCAGGCGCGTTGGGCGCTGTTTTTCGCTCGTTTCGAGTTCGTGATTTCTTATCGTCCGGGCTCTAAGAACACCAAGCCTGATGCTTTGTCTCGTCTCTTCAGTTCTTCAGTAGCCTCCACTGACCCCGAGGGGATTCTCCCTGAGGGGCGTGTTGTCGGGTTGACTGTCTGGGGAATTGAGAGGCAGGTAAAACAAGCGCTCACTCACACTCCGTCGCCGCGCGCTTGTCCTAGGAACCTTCTTTTCGTTCCCGTTCCTACTCGTCTGGCCGTTCTTCAGTGGGCTCACTCTGCCAAGTTAGCCGGCCACCCTGGCGTTCGGGGTACGCTTGCTTCCATTCGCCAGCGTTTTTGGTGGCCCACCCGGGAGCATGACACGCGTCGTTTCGTGGCTGCTTGTTCGGTCTGCGCGCAGACTAAGTCCGGTAACTCTCCTCCTGCCGGCCGTCTCAGGCCGCTTCCTATTCCCTCTCGACCGTGGTCTCACATCGCCTTAGATTTTGTCACCGGACTGCCTTCGTCAGCGGGGAAGACTGTTATTCTTACGGTTGTCGATAGGTTCTCTAAGGCGGCCCATTTCATTCCCCTTGCTAAGCTTCCTTCTGCTAAAGAGACGGCACAAATCATCATCGAGAATGTTTTCAGAATTCATGGCCTTCCGTCAGACGTCGTTTCGGACAGAGGTCCGCAATTCACGTCTCAATTTTGGAGGGAGTTTTGCCGTTTGATTGGGGCTTCCGTCAGTCTCTCTTCCGGCTTTCACCCCCAGTCTAACGGTCAAGCAGAACGGGCCAATCAGACTATTGGTCGCATCTTACGCAGTCTTTCTTTTCGCAACCCTGCGTCTTGGTCAGAACAGCTCCCCTGGGCAGAATACGCCCACAACTCGCTTCCTTCGTCTGCGACCGGGCTATCTCCTTTTCAGAGTAGCCTCGGGTACCAGCCTCCGCTGTTCTCATCTCAGTTCGCCGAGTCCAGCGTCCCCTCCGCTCAGGCTTTTGTCCAACGTTGCGAGCGCACCTGGAAGAGGGTCAGGTCTGCACTTTGCCGTTATAGGACGCAGACTGTGAGGGCTGCTAATAAGCGTAGAACTAAGAGTCCTAGATATTGTCGCGGTCAGAGAGTTTGGCTCTCCACTCAGAACCTTCCCCTTAAGACGGCTTCTCGCAAGTTGACCCCGCGGTTCATTGGTCCGTTCCGTATTTCTCGGGTCATTAATCCTGTCGCAGTTCGACTTCTTCTTCCGCGATACCTTCGTCGCGTCCACCCGGTCTTCCACGTCTCCTGCATTAAGCCCGTTCTTCGCGCCCCCGCTCGTCTTCCCCCCCCCCCCCCCATCCTTGTCGAGGGCGCACCCATCTACAGGGTCCGCAGGATTTTGGACATGCGTCCTCGGGGCCGTGGTCACCAGTACCTTGTCGATTGGGAGGGGTACGGTCCTGAGGAGAGGAGTTGGGTTCCCTCTCGGGACGTGCTGGACCGTGCGCTGATCGAGGATTTCCTCCGTTGCCGCCAGGTTTCCTCCTCGAGTGCGCCAGGAGGCGCTCGGTGAGTGGGGGGGTACTGTCATGTTGTCTTGTCTCTGTCCTTTCCCTTCACCCTGTCTCCCTCTGCTGGTCGTGTCAGGTTACCTTTTCTCCCCTTCTTTCCCCCAGCTGTTCCCTGTCTCCTCCTAACTACCCATTCACCCCGTTCCCCACCTGTTCCCTTTTTCCCTCTGATTAGGTCCCTATATCTCCCTCTGTTTCTGCTCCTGTCCTTGTCGGATTCTTGTTTGTTTGTGTTTCATGCCTGAGCCAGACTATCGTCATGTTTGCTGTAACCTTGTCCTGTCCTGTCGGAATCTGCCGGTCTATCTGAGCCTACCTATGTTTTGTTATTAAAGAAGCTCTGTTTAAGTTAGTTCGCTTTTGGGTCCTCATTCACTCACCATAACAGCCTAGATACAGCCATTAGCCATGGTATGTTGGACATATACCACAAACCACAGAGGTGCCTTATTGCTATTACAAACTGGCTATCAATGTAAATAGAGTAAAAAATTATGTTTATAAGGTCTGATATACCGCAGCATTCAGCATTCAAGGCTCAAACCACCCAGTTTATAACAGTCAGTAATTTCATTTTATCCATGCAATGTGGGAGGGCATCTAGGCTGTCGCCAATTTATTAATGCCAAATGTGTCTATCAGTGTGACGCTATTGTGTCCAGCTGTTTTTATCAACACAAGATATTTACAATGGAAACGCACCCTAGCAGGCAATTGTCACATACATTTTCTATAAAAACGTTCTAAATGTCGACAAAAAAAATCTGGGCAAGTTGATGGAAACATAGCTACTGACTTCGCCCGAAATGCCAGCCAGAAATGACAGAGTGACGCAACACTGGCAGTTGCAGTGTTTTGTTGTCTGTGGCTGTGACAGACAGACTCTACAACACTGCTCCCCAGCCTCCCACATCTCCGCAGCCAAGCGGAGGAATGTCCCCCCGCTTCCCCAGGGCCCCTCACTGCCAGATTAGCTAATCAATGCGGACTAAGCCTGGAAGAAGATCTATCCCAGTTCAGTGTTTGTGGGCTTCTCTCCAGCACCAACCGGACGCAGATGGAGAATCCGTGGGTGCAGATTATGGCAGCATCTCTATATACTGATCCACAGAGCTGACAATGCAAAAAGTAAAGCTGAAATTGGTAGTTCTTAGTCAAAAAACTTCCAACAAAATATAATGATAACATTTACTAGCTAAATAATAGGCTTATAATAATGCATATGCTCTATGTAATTTATAGAGTGAATATAGTGGACAAGAAGCTTGACATCATGTGCCTAACTGAACTCTACTCATCCCTAAATGAGGCCTGCCCACCTGGTTACACAAACATGGAAAAAGCCTACAACCCTGGCTGTGGTGGTGGCTTAGCCATCATACACCAAGCAGAACTGAAACTGTCCCCACTGCCCTTGCCTGTACTGTGCTCTTTTGAATGTCTTGCCGTAAAATCCAAAACCCTCCTACTCCACGACTGTGGTTCTAGTTTATCAGCCTCCTCAACCTAACCCATCCTTTAAAACCTTACCCATCCTTTATCCCTAAAATCACTGATCTGCTCACATCACTCTGTTCCACCTCAACCAACATTGTAATTCTAGGAGTTTTCAATATCCCTGTTGACTCTCCTTCATGTCACTCTGCTGCTGTGTTTCTGAGTTTGATTGACTGTCTTGACCTGAATCAAGTTGTTGACGCCCCCACGCACACCCATGGGCACATACCTGACCTGGTCATCACTGACTCTATCAAAAACATGCAGGTCTATGACCTTGGTGTGTCTGACCACAAGGTTGTCACACTGGACTTGACATTTCTTCCCCCTCTAACCAAGTCAAAGCGTTGCATGTTTTTCCGGAACCAGCCAGTCAGAGAGAACATCTTGAACCCGTCTGTCTCCTCCAGCTTTTTTGTCAGTGGATGAAATTGTGGAGTTTTACAACCAATCCCTGAACAGTGTGCTTGACCTCCATGCCCCCATAAAAACATGGGATGTCGCATTCGCTCGCTCAGCTCTCTGGGAAACATGAAATCGACTGGACTCAACCTGGAGTGGCATCTCAGAAACTAGATCTCAGAAGCAGACTACACCACCACCTTCCCAGCTTCCAGCGGTCGTTCCAGCCACCCCACCACCAACTACATCACCCGGTCCTGCCCCTCCCGGAGCGGTTTGACGGCACCCCAGCTATCACTGTAGGGGGTTTCTCTTGCAGTGTGACCTCCACTTTGCCCGTCATGCCGGGACAGCCTTGGTGATCTCAGTGATGACAGGCTGGGCACTGGAGTGGATGCGCCGTCTGGGAGAGGGACGGTCCAGAAGTGCAGTCCTATGAGCGATTCACCCAGCTCTTCAGTGCCGTTTTCGACCACCCTACAGAGGGCCAAGAGGGAGGTGAGCGTCTCCTCTGTCTACGCCAGGGGTCTAGGGCAGCGTATGAGTATGCTCTGGATTTCCGGACGGTGGCTGCATCCACTGGCTGGAACGACCAGGTCCTGTTGACGGTTTTCCACAGCGGGCAACAGGCGGACGTCCAGACCGACGTCCTGGCCTGTCGCATTGAGGACCTCACGTTGGACCTGCTCATAGCCATCCACCTGGATAATCTCCTGCGTGCCCGTCGTCACCCATCCCGGGGGTTCGGGATGTGCCAAAGCACAGCCCCCACACCACTAGAGGGATATCTTCAAACCACCAACTTACTATCCTGAGACAAGGCCGAGTATAGCCCACGAAGATCTCCCCCACGGCATGAACCCGAGGGGGGCGCCAACCCGGACAGGAAGATCATGTAAGTGACTCCACTCACTCGACACACCCCTCCTAGGGACGAAATGGAAGAGCACTAGTAAGCCAGTGTCTCAGCCCCTGTAATAGGGTTAGAGGCAGAACATCCCAGTGGAGAGATGGGAACCGGCCAGGCAGAGACAGCAAGGGCGGTTCGTTGCTCCAGTGCATTTCTGTTCACCTCTGGGCCAGACTACACTCAATCATAAGACCTACTGAAGAGATGAGTCTTCAATAAAGACTTGATGGTCAAGACCGAGTCTGCGTCTCTCACATGGATAGGCAGACCATTCCATTAAAATGGAGCTCTATAGGAGAAAGCCCTGCCTCCAGACTTTTGCTTAGAAATTCTAGGGACAATAAGGAGGCCTGCGTCTTGTGATCATGGCATATATGTAGGTATGTGATCATAGCGTATACAGTGGGGCAAAAAGGTATTTAGTCAGCCACCAATTGTGCAAGTTCTCCCACTTAAAAAGATGAGAGAGGCCTGTAATTTTCATCATAGGTACACTTCAACTATGACAGACAAAATGAGAAAAAAAATCCAGAAAATCACATTGTAGGATTTTTAATGAATTTATTTGCAAATTATGGTGGAAAATAAGTATTTGGTCACCTACAAACAAGCACGATTTCTGGTTCTCACAGACCTGTAACTTCTTCTTTAAGAGGCTCCTCTGTCCTCCACTCATTACCTGTATTAATGGCACCTGTTTGAACTTGTTATCAGTATAAAAGACACCTGTCCACAACCTCAAACAGTCACACTCCAAACTCCACTATGGCCAAGACCAAAGAGCTGTCAAAGGACATCAGAATCAAAATTGTAGACCTGCACCAGGCTGGGAGGACTGAATCTGCAATAGGTAAGCAGCTTGGTTTGAAGAAATCAACTGTGGGAGCAATTATTAGGAAATGGAAGACATACAAGACCACTGATAATCTCCCTCGATCTGGGGCTCCACGCAAGATCTCACCCCTAGTGAATGACCTGCAGAGAGCTGGGACCGAAGTAACAAAGCCTACCATCAGTAACACACTACGCCGCCAGGGACTCAAATCCTGCAGTGCCAGACGTGTACCCCTGCTTAAGCCAGTACATGTCCAGGCCCGTCTAAAGTTTGCTAGAGAGCATTTGGATGATCCAGAAGAAGATTGGGAGAATGTTATATGGTCAGATGAAACCAAAATATGATTTTTTGGTAAAAACTCAACTCGTCGTGTTTGGAGGACAAAGAATGCTGAGTTGCATCCAAAGAACACCATACCTACTGTGACGCATGGGGGTGGAAACATCATGCTTTGGGGCTGTTTTTCTGCAAAGGGATCAGGACGACTGATCCATGTAAAGGAAAGAATGAATGGGACCATATTTCGTGAGATTTTGAGTGAAAACCTCCTTCCATCAGCAAGGGCATTGAAGATGAAACGTGCCTGGGTCTTTCAGCATGACAATGATCCCAAACACACCGCCCTGGCAATGAAGGAGTGGCTTCGTAAGAAGCATTTCAAGGTCCTGGAGTGGCCTAGCCAGTCTCCAGATCTCAACCCCATAGAAAATCTTTGGAGGGAGTTGAAAGTCCATGTTGCCCAGCAACAGCCCCAAAACATCACTGCTCTAGAGGAGATCTGCATGGAGGAATGGGCCAAAATACCAGCAACAGTGTGTGAAAACCTTGTGAAGACTTACAGAAAATATCTGTCATTGCCACAAAGGGTATTTAACAAAGTATTGAGAAACTTTTGTTATTGACCAAATACTTATTTTCCACCATAATTTGCAAATAAATTCATAAAAAAATCCTACAATGTGATTTTCTGGATGTTTTTCTTCTCATTTTGTCTGTCATGGTTGAAGTGTACCTATGAGGAAAATTACAGGCCTCTCATATTTTTAATTGGGAAAACTTGCACAATTGGTGGCTGACTAAATACTTTTTTGCCCCACTGTATATATGTATATTTTTTGTTCAGATTTGATTTATCTTAGGCTATCAGAGTTGGCAACTATTTAGATCATTGAAAATTAGTTTTGACCTCACTTTCATACATATATCAAACCCACGTCCCAAAGGTGCCATGTGGGCAGCATTAGAGAAGGTGAGTCACTGCGGGGAAACGAGGAAGCTGCAAAACAACAAACCCGCGCGCCGCTCTAATATTGAGTGGCAGACGGTAAAATGAAACTGTTATAGGAGAATCTGCCCCCTTGGCACCCGATTACCTGTGTCATCTATCTCTGCTGGAAACACACTCAGATCTACACAAACGCATATACATGCACGCGCACACTCACACACACTCTTCCTCTCTATTTCTCTCTGTCTCTCTTGCTGGGTTTACACAGGCAGCCCAATTCTGATCTTCTTTTTTCACAAATGGGTCTTTTGACCAGTCAGATCAGCTTTGAAAAAGATCTGATGTGAAAAGATCAGATGGGACTGGTCAAAAGACCAATTAGTGGAAAAAAGATCAGAATTGGGCAGCCTGTGAATATGCAGCCTCTGTATTGCACACAAACACTTCCATGTCCAATCACTGTATGAGTCAGACAAGCACTGCTCATTGTAGCCTGCCCCACCATCAGAGTAAATGATCCTTTAATTAGATTGGACTCTACTCTCCATACAGCAGTGTACGCCTTGACATTTGCTGGAGAAAATGCATAATGTTTCCAAATGAAGAAAGGGCCGAGAAGGCATAAGATAGTAAATTAGTCTAACGTTGATAATCTATGACATAAACTAATGGATACAAGCTTTGTTGACATAATAGGCTCATTAATGCATTTCACAGGACAAAACATTCCAAGCATTCCAACATAGGTACAGGTGCCCCAAAGGGACAAAGCTAGAATATCGATACACAACAACCACTACTTTTTGTGCAGTATTAATTTACTATCCCAAGAAACCACTTCATGTACATTACTGTATTGTATATAGGCTGGTCATCTAGGTTTGTACCTGTAGACTTTCCATCACCATGAAGAAAAACAGTGCACGATACAGTAATTGAGTACATTGAGACATTAAGTGGTGTGTGATGATTTAATGATGTGGCTGAGTTGGTAGAGCATTGTGCTTGCAATGCAAGGGTTATGGGTTCAATTCCACGGGGGACCTGTATGAAAAGGTATGCACTCACTTCTGTAAATTGCTCAGGATAAAACTACTAAAATGGAAAATGTTAGACCAGAATAGATCAGATTAACTATTTTGTACAGATCATTATCAGACTCAAGTTACAAATGCTGGTAAAGACTCAAATACATTTAGTTTTTTTTATCACAAAAGTAGTGTACTGGCCCTTTAATAGTTAGCGATTATAGTGTCTTCAGTGCAGGCAACAAAAACAAAAATCTGCCCCCCTCCCGTCTGGAAACTAACGCAGCACCCACCCACCCCCAAACTACATCCCTCACCTGTGGTGTGTTCTTGGCTATGCTCCCCCCTGGCGGGAGAAATACTATCTAA
This sequence comes from Oncorhynchus mykiss, assembly GCF_057628025.1. Lineage (NCBI taxonomy): Eukaryota > Metazoa > Chordata > Actinopteri > Salmoniformes > Salmonidae > Oncorhynchus > Oncorhynchus mykiss. The sequence goes on from NC_143042.1 coordinate 33,235,014, forward strand.
TTCACCCCGTTTCCGTTCATTCATCAGGCTACTGCAGTGTGGCAGAGCCAGAACGCTCGTGATTCATTCGAGCGAAGCGAAAATTCTTATCAATGAAAGCTTGGTTCCGTCACTAGGGGAAAACTCTGACGTCAGGTCACGTAGGCAGGGAGGGGGGGACGTATAAAGAAGCGGTGCTGCCGGTGATAACTCACTGAAACAGAAGCACAGCGAGTGAGGCAACAGTAAGAAAACCTGCGGTGCTGTCCGTGGTAATACTCACTGAAACAGACGCACAGCGAATGAGGCAACAGTAGACAAACCAAAAGGGAGAAATAACTTTCTACTTTATACACACTTCCAAACAACACCGAGCTTTATTTGTGTTGAGTAGACATTGGTGTGTTGAGTTAGAGTAACACGTTGAATTAGAGAGATTTGAGGAGTGACAAGGAGGAGAAAGTAGCCTATCTGGTTTCACCGCAAGACACCAGGTAAGTCTTAACTACTTTAATATATCTTATTTAAAAAGTGATCAAACTGATTGATCCTGTGGCATGAACGACTGAAAACTAAAGCTATGGTCATGTATTTGAGAGTTTGTATGGGATTCCACCTTGCATTTAGTTAAGACAGACTGTAGTTAAAAGAAATAGTAACAAAAGTGTTTTAATAATAAAGGAAAATATATTGAATGTGTTTACTCCAATTAGGGGAGAGGTGATAGTGTAAGGGGGAGAAAAAAATAATATATATATATATAAGTGCATTCAGAAAGTGATCGGACCCCTACACTTTTTCTACATTGTTACATTACAATCATCAATCTACCCCATAATAACAAAGAAAAAGCATGTTTAGACATTTCAGCAAATGAAATAAAAATGAAATCACATTTACATAAGTATTCAGACCCTTTACTCTGTGCTTTGTTTGAAGCACCTTTGGCAGTGATTATAGCCGTGAGTCTTGAGTATGACGCTACAAGCTTGGCACACCTATATTTGGAGAGCTTCTCTTATTCTCCTCTGCAGATCTCCAGGTTGGATGGTGAGTGTTGCTGCACAGCTATTTTCAGGTCTCTCCAGAGATGTTTGATCGGGTTCAAGTCCGGGCTCTGGCTGGGCCACTCAAGGACATTCAGAGACTTGTCCCGAAGCCACTCCTGCATTGTCTTGGCTGTGTGCTTAGGGTTGTTGTCCTGTTGGAAGGTGAACTGTCACCCCAGTTTGAGGTCCTGAGCACTATTGAGCAGGTTTTCATCAAGGATCTCTGTATTTTGCTCCATTCATCGTTGCCTCGATCCTGACTAGTCTCCCAGTCCTTGCCGCTGAAAAACATCCCCAAAGCATGATGCTGCCACCACCATGCTTCGCCGTAGGGATGGTGCTATGTTTCCTCCAGACTTTATGCTTGGTATTCAGGCCAAAGAGTTCAGTCTTGGTTTCATCAGACCAGAGAATCTTGTTTCTCATGGTCTGAGAGTCTTTAGGTGCCTTTTGGCAAGCTCCAAGCTGGCTGTCATGTGCCTTTTACTGAGGAGTGGCTTCCGTCTGGCCACTCTACCATAAAGGCATGATTGGTGGAGTGATGCAGAGGTGGTTGTCCATCTGGAAGGTTCTCCCACCTCCACAGAGCAATTCTGTAGCTCTGTCAGAGTGACCATCGGGTTCTTCTCCCCCGATTGCTCAGTTTCGCGGGGCGGCCAGCTCTAGGAAAAGTCTTGGTGCTTCCAAACACTTCAATTCCTAGACAGGCGTGTGCCTTTTCCAAATAATGTCCAATCAATTGAATTTACCACAGGTGGACTCAATCAACTTGTAGAAACATCTCAAGGATGCTTAATGGAAACAGGATGCACCTGAGCTCAATTTCGGGTCTCATAGAAAAGGGTCTGAATACTTATGTAATAAAAAATAAAGAAATGTATACATTTGCACAAAAAAAATGTTTTTGCTTTGTCCTTATGGTGTATTGTGTGTAGATTGTTGAGCAAAATAAACAATTGAATCATTTTTAGAATAAAGCTAACAAAATTTGGAAAAGGGGTCTGAATACATTTCAAAGGCATATATATATATATTAGATGTTTTATTGAACTAGGCAAGTCAGTTAAGAACACATTCTTATTTACAATGACTGCCTAGGAACAGTGGGTTAACTTCCTTGTTCAGGGGCAGAACAACAGATTTGTACCTTGTCAACTCAGGGATTTGATCTAGCAACCTTGCGATTACTGGTCCAATGTTCTAACCACTAGGCTACCTGCCACCCCAAAATATATATATATAGAGGCCACAATCTATCTGCAATATTAAAGATGATCTACACCCTAAAATAAACAACATATATATATAACACAAGTGTTTTAAAAGATCAACATAAAGGAATGTATTTTCACAAATTTCAACTTATTTTTCAATACTAATCTTTGTAAATTGTAAGAGATTACTATCTCTCAGTATAAATAGCCTACAAGAAAATGGGTGTGGATTATGAGAAGAGAAATAATCGAATGATAGAATGACTGAGGTTGGCTAATGATTGTGGTAATCATATTGACAAGGATTACCGGAGATGATAATGATCATGATAATTGTCATATCATCATAACCATCATCATCATCATAGCCACGCCTCTTCCCAGTCTTCCATCATCTTTGCCATCACCATGGCGTCACAAACTGCCAAGAATAAACCCAGGAAGACCAAGTAAAGACACAGGGTGAAAAGGACACTTTAAACAGCTGCATCTGGCTGCGTAAAAGAGTGGTTTTGCATGTCAAACCAATTTTGATGCTACTTTTTAATAGTTAGTTGAGACATTTATGTACATGCATTAATTATGTGTATAAGTGCTCTGCTTTCTTCTATACTTTCATGCATACTAGAGTTCATGTGGTGATAGAGTTCTTGCACGTTTAATCTTGAGGCAACAGAGCGCTTCTCCCAGGTCGTGTGGCGTTTCGACTGAGCAGATTATGGCTAGATAGGGCTTCTTAAAAGCAAATGTGCTTTGGTGGAGAGACTGCACCCTACGTATATTGCCCTCGGGGATGGGAATTTGCCGATAGAATTATGAGAACGGGTGAGACAGACATATGTGGTTCCAGAAGCTTTTTAATACCTGTACTACCCGAGGTACAACGTTTACCAAACATTATACAGCTAAAGAATTAAGTATGAAAAAATGGGACCAATAAAGCCAACCAAAGAGATGGAATAATTGTAAGGTGATATAGATTGTTGCTATACAGTTTGCCTACGCATGACTTGGACATGTTAGGAAAGATCACTCTATTGGGAGAAAGTGAGATTTGTGGTGTGTCATCCACACACACACACACACACACACACACACACACACACACACACACACACACACACACACACGGGTGCATCATCCAGGCCAGGTAGGTTGTCTCCTAATCTCTCACTCTGTAGATTACACTGATCCATCTGTGTTTTGATTATCCAGGGGTCAAACCTATATCATGCATCCCAAATGGCAGCTTATTAACTGTTGGCCTACTATTTTGACCAGGACCCATAGAGCTCTGGTCAAAAGTAGTGCACTGTGTTGGGTAGGGAATAGCCTGCCAATTGGGATGCAGCCTCAATGCGGTATTATGATCTTTTAATCTCATGTCCATTTTCAGTCTCATCTACATTCTGGGATGATATCTGCAATGAGTACAGTACCTGTGTCAGTGGTTAAATCCAATGGGTTTGTGTTTGACATTGTTGTGGCTGTAATGAAGGAGATGATCGATTGCTATTGATTATTTCATCAGTCTATTCATGCTACTTATTGAATTTTTAAGAGAGAGAAAAAAAATCCGAAATCATTGTGTAGTTACTGGTAGGTATTATACTGTAGCGATCAATGTGAAATCGGTTGTTGCCATGGCCACTGATATAGATGACCTTACAAATAGCACCTACTTCGTCTCTGTAGCACGCGCATTGGAACGCTTTCTTGCCAATTGCCACCCGCCCTATTACCACGTGCCTGGAGCGCTCACATGCGAAGGGAGCATTACACACGCAAGGAACAGCACTAGCTCGAGACACTGAGCCAATTAACCTTTTGTTAGATCAGCTCAGTGGAGGCGCGAGAAAATACTAAATACTGTATAGCATGTGCCAAATCACACGGTTTAAACACAAATCGACGCACAAGAGTTTCATTTCTCTTGACACCTTGCAGCAAATAGCCTACAGGTATTCTAGTTTAGCCTGTGGAGCGGAACAATTCAATTGAGGAAAAGTCCAAATTGGACAAACTGGATTCAAAGGCATTGTTGTGAAAGCAATATGAGCCATGGTAGTAGCCGAAAAGCTAGGAAGTCGTTGAGAAACCATTTCAAACTGTTGGCCCAATACTGGTCAGCCATTTTGTGTGGGTCCCTATGCTCAACTGATGTTATTTGTGACCTGCACAGAGGTGCATGATCTACATTGATTAAGGTGAATGAATATAGTATTTTGTCTATTATGTATGTTATATTTATGGGGGAAACTGAGTAGTGTGTACTGAGAAAATGACATCTGTTGTAAAAGCAACCTACTCTAGTGTTTCATCATGATTCTAGGTTGAGAATTGTTTTCGCATGCAGATGAGTGATGACATCATCTACTCCATTTGTGCTAATTATTTGGTTCATATCCCTCATTCCTTTACAGGCTGACTCATGTCCATTAATTCATTTCACTTTAATAATGCTATGAGCTAATGGTTTTCTTGGCAGTGACACCACATACTTTAACTGAACTGTATATGCAGCTCCCGAGTGGCGCAGCGGTTTAAGGCACTGCATCTCAGTGCTTGAGGTGTCACTACAGAAACCCTTGTTCGAATCCAGGCTGTATCACACCAGGCCATGATCGGGAGTCCCATAGGGCAGCGCACAGTTGGCCCAGTATCATCCGGGTTTGGTCAGTGTAGGCTGTCATTGTAAATAAGAATTTAAAAAATTATATATATATATGCTCATTAAAAAATTTGTACCATCCTGTGAAACTTTTCATTATAGGTATATACAAAGAAAATGCTTTCTATTGTATAGGGGGGTTCCATAGAATAAAAATTCTACGTGGGTTCACCCATTTTTCTTATTTTATCTAACAAATCTATATTTTCTGTCTCTCATTCACCAGGAGCATCACCTTCCCTCGCCCCCTCTTGTCCTTTCTGTGTGGTCATGATGTGGTCCCACTTCGCCACAAGTGCCCTTATCCTACTGGTTGTCCTGTTGAGACTCACCCTAACCCTCCCGCTCACCGCCTCCGTGGCGACCGAGACACACAGCCCCGGTGACAGCCATGCTCCTTCCCCTCTTGGACTTAGGCCAACCGAGGGAGAGAATGAAGGGAGGAAGGGCGGACTTCCACAGAGAGAGAGAGCAGAAGAGGAGGATGAGCTTTTTGGAGGCATGGACCCCAAAACATTAGCAGCCGTTCTGCTGGAGGCGATGAATAAGCCACACGGGGAAAGGAGGAACGGTGTGGAGGATGGGCGCAAGGAAAAGGAGAGAGGAAAAGAGGAGAATGAGAGAGAGAGGCAGGAGGAGGAGAAGGGAGAGGAGGTGAGAGCCGCATTGGATGAGGAGGGAGCAGACCGAGACAGGGACGGTCGCGAGGAGCTTGAGCTGGTGATGGCAGCCGCTGCGGCGCAGGGCAAGGAGGAGCGAGAGAGGAATGAGGAGGAGGAGGAGGAGAGGAAGAGAGCACAGGAGGAGGAGGAAAGACTAACAGAGAAAGTGACTAGCCACACCACCAGCCAGATGATTCCTGGAAAGGAGAAACGACCTCCGGCAGAAGGAGAAAGAGGGGAGGAGGTGGGAGTGAAGGAAGTGGGGGCCAGAGAAGATGCGCAGCAGGGACCACCCACCTCACAGGAGACCCAGCAAGAGGAAGAAGAGGAGCAACTAAGTCCAGATGAAGTGCAGAACCTACAGAGCATGTTGGAGGAACTGCAGAACTACAACACAGCTAACAAGAGAGAGAGGGAGGCCCAGGAGCAGAGAGGGAGAGAGAGCAGGGCCTACAGCCAAGACGACACAGACCAAGCCCTGATCCACAACCAGATAAAACCCAAAGCAAAAGGATACCCCCGAGCCATGTCGAAGAAGCTCAAATGGCAAGAGGAGATGCAGAAAGCCCTGAACATGCCCACTTATAGAGGAGGCAACTTCATGGACGACTTTGACAATCTGGCTCGACCGGCAGCTGAGGAGGATGATGAGGAAATGCTGAGCCCCGAGGAGGAAGAGAGGAGGGCAAAGGAGGAGCAGGAGGAGGTCAGGAGGCAGGCGATGGAAGCTCAGAGGGCCAAAGCCGAGGAGGAGAAGTTGGCGGACATAGCCTCGGACATGCTCCTGCAGTACATGGTCAAACAGGACAAAGGAAAGTACCAAAACAAGAAGACCCTGCTGTCCAACGCAGCGGAGGACAAGCGCTCTGACGAGGAGCTCGTCAGCGAGGACGATGATATTGATCCTCAGACCATTGATAAGCTCATCGAGATCTCCAGTAAGCTCCACCTCCCCGCGGACGACGTCGTTGACATCATCAGCGACGTTGAGAAGAAGAAGAAGAAAGACGCTCCTGAGACATTGCCCTGGCAACGACCCCAGCAAAGACCCCTGGTTTACCCAGCAGCCAAAGCCGTCGATGCCCAGCCTTCACACCCCCGATACCCCACCATGAAGCAGCCTCTCGCGGCCATCAATCCCCTCAAGGCCTGGTTCAAGGACAAATCTTCCATCAAACCCTCAAAACAAGACCTCTGGATCAAACCTCAACAGAAGTCCTTTCGGACTTCCTCCAACTATCCTATAACTACTAACAACAACTATCCCTTCTACCAACAGAAGCCCTATCGAGGCTACTACCCAATTTACTTCCCCCCTCCCAAGCCCAAACCCCTGTTCTATGCCAAGCCTTCCTACATGCTCAACGACCTCCTGTCGAATCCTCTGGACTACGACTTTGATTTCCCCCCCAAGAGGAGGTACCGTCCCTGGGTACAGCCCCGCCCGAGGAAGCCCCCCGCTGCACTCCGGCGGAACCTCTACTACCCCAATTACTCCAACTATCCCAACTATCTCCTCCCCCCACACCCCAGGACATACAACCCCCTACCCGTCCCCGTCCCCATGCCTAAACCTCGCTCGTCCCCACCCAGGGGTCAGGTTCAGCCTCGCCATCGGCATGGTTACTATTACCAAGCGCCCTCAGCACCTTTGGTGACCCGGGACCAAGATTACTATGGGATGCAGGGGATAGGGATGGGGCCGCAGCAGCAAGATAGCAATGAAGACCTGGAGAACTACATTCAACAGGTCTTTATGAAACCCAGGCCTAGGATGTTTCAGTGAAAAGAGAGGAAAGAGAGAGAGGGGGCGGGAAGGAGGGAGGGGAAAAGGGGAGGAAAAGAGAACAATTGATTTTTTTTTTACACCACTTACTTTTGATTTCAGGTTTTGCCTTGGTTTTGTCTCTTTAATGTACTGTTAGATTTTTGTCAAAGAGCAACACAAATTCCATGTAGCTTTTTTTTTGTATAGAGGAAAAATGAACTTGCAGATAGAAAAGTGAGGGAGTCAGGATGACACACATCCATTCATTCCTCTTGCTCTTTTCTTTGGAAGATGAAACTGAAGCTGTTGTCCAAAATGACTGAAAGAGGGGCACTAAACCAATCACATAAAGAACTATAGAACATACAGAACCATAGAACACTGACTCTATAGACTCATCTCATCATCCTGGGATTCTGGAAAATATGAGGGAGCGTCGGCATCGTTCAGAAGACCAACATTGAGGGGAAATTGCAAATGGCACCCTATTCCCTATGTTGCGCAATACTTTTGTCCAGGGTCCATGGGGCTCTGGTCAAAAGTAGTGCACTATATATATGGGATAGGGTGCCATTTGGGACTCAGCCTGACTATCATGTTCCAAAATGATCCAAAACTCATACAAGAGACTTACAGTTGTTAACAAATACACACATGTCATTGTTTGGAGCCAAAATGCACAGTCAAGTGTGTTTATATTCCAAAAGACTAGCCATCGCTATTGGAGAAGAGGCCCTAATGGATATAAAGCCTTTACCAATGTGTATCTGTTGTGTTTTATTGTTATCGGTGGTTCCATTGTCATCATTTCAGTTACACGTCGTTGGTTGTTTACAGAAAATGAAGCTTGCAAAAAAAATATCGAATTGGTCCTTTTCAAGAACTCACAGATAACAAACAGTTATCGTCAAGGGCAGAGAAAGTCATTGTTATTGTTCCCGATACGCTTGATGATACGGTGCCATACTGTACGCAAATGCAGTCACTATTTATTAATCAAATACATTGTTTGTTTTTTGATTATTTGTTACTTGTCTGTTTTTAATCACTTCTGTTTTGTTATTTCCTGTCGTTATCACAGTGAGTTTGTTCCAACAACAAAAAACTGTTACATTTTTATGTCAATTTCCCGCACACTTTTTGATTAACTTATGAATATATGATTGTATTTATTTAATGTACTTGTAATGTACTTGTAATGTACTTGTAATGTACTTGTGTTTTTTCTACAAAGCAGTGCTAAGATTTACACATTCATACATTCCAAATATTTGTAAGACAAAGTGATTTTAAAGGAAAGAAACTGAAAATACTGAAATACAGTTTTATATTGCCTTATTATGGTTTCCCCCTCATTTTGCTAAGACTGTTGACTTTGTAAAGGGGGTAGAATTGAGTTAAGCCCTTGTAGAGAAATGGGGTTGTGATCACAATTCCATTCAATCTCAAATTCGATTCACAAATTGAAAAAAAAAAAGGGAATTTTTCAATGAAACGGACTTGATTTGAAATGGAATCGTCCCTCACATACTCCCGATGAATGAGTGAAATGAAATTAGAATTAGGGAAAAGAAACTGAAAACAGTCCAGGATTTTCACTCTGTTCTACTGTAGAGAAACCAATATGTCTCTGTGTTTATGCCTTTAGATGCTGGAAAGGACTGTGATTCAGTATCTCACCACAAACAAAAAAATCATTGTGTTATTGGAAATCAATATCTAATCACCTCCAAATCCTTACTCGTTCAATATTTCCTTGTAAACGAAACCCCAACAAAAATAGTTTTTTCCCCTGTTTTTTTTACCCCGTTTTCTCCCCAATTTCGTGGTATCCAATTGTTTTAGTAGCTACTATCTTGTCTCATCGCTACAACTCCCGTACGGGCTCGGGAGAGACAAAGGTTGAAAGTCATGCGTCCTCCGATACACAACCCAACCAAGCCGCACTGCTTCTTAACACAGCACCATCCAACCCGGAAGCCAGCCGCACCAATGTGTCGGAGGAAACACCGTGCACCTGGCAACCTTGGTTAGCGCGCACTGCGCCCGGCCCGCCGCAGGAGTCGCTGGTGCGCGATGAGTCAAGGATATCCCTACCGGCCAACCCCTCCCTAACCCGGACGACGCTAGGCCAATTGTGCGTCGCCCCACGGACCTCCCGGTCGCGGCCGGTTACGACAGAGCCTGGGCACGAACCCACCCTCATGTCTTTAAATAACCATGTGGCAATCTCGTAGCCAATGACAGAGCTTGTGTCCCAAATTGTACCCTATTCCCTTTAATAGTGCACTACTTTTGAACAGAGCCCTATGTGCACCATATGGGGAAAATGGTGCCATTTGGGATGCACTCATTGGCGTGGCTAGCATCAAAGCTCAATCAAACACAGCAGAGACAATCTCAAAGTGAAACCATTTTCAATGTGACTGACGCCACAGACACCAATGAAAAATCCATTATTTTAGAGAAGCGACGGGGGGAGAAACACTGGGAAAACATTGGGAGTGGTGTTTGATTTGACATGTGTGTTCTGCTTAACTGGAATCGGTGCCATTTGGGAATCGGTGCCATTTGGGACATACCTTTAGGACTGTTTCAGTTCACTCAACTGAACTCATTGCATTTTGGCATTTGAGTGGGTCCACTAGAAACACTGATCTAAGGGGACAGATTTGGCCTTTCAAACCTCCTACTCAATACTGAAGTGTAAGATATCTGCTGTAGGAGAGAGAGAGAGAGAGAGAGACAGAGAGATTATATGGAAGGTCGTGAAAAGTGGGGAAGGTATACCTAAACATTACTTCCACTTTGAAACAGATTTGTTTGTTTTTTGTTTCTCTTCTAAAAAGAGAGGGAGGGAAAGAGAACATTTACAGGTATGAGAAAGAAAGACAAGATAGAAGACAGTCTGCTGCACGTTTCTGTGTGCCTGCATCTAAAATGTGTTGCTTCTTTTTGATGAACTTAACGAGCATTAAATAAAAGTATAAAAAAAAATCTCAAAGGAGAACTAAAAGATGACTTTATAGAAGTACGAAGTACCCGGGAAAAAAACCCTGTTGAAGTCTTGTATGAGGATGTTCTGATCTATGTGCTCTATTTCTAGATGTACCTTGTACCTATGTCGTAATAAACATGCGTGTTGCTGATTGTAAATAACCGCATGTATCCATGATGACTAGTTTTGCTACACAGAGAGAAATAAATAAAATGAACTATTTTTTATTATGAAAGTGAAATGCCTTTTTTTTTTTTTTTTGTGAAGTTCTATTGGCTCTTGACTTTGACTCCTTTTCTCACCTATCACACGCAGCAACAATGGGACAAACCATCATGAAAACAGCACACTATGTTTGATAGGGATTTCTTGCTTATTCCCTTCTGATTCCGGGAATCTTCCAACAAGGATTTCTGAAACATTTTGGGAAAGTTTTTGGGAAAGTTACCCGAATTTTGCAACCGTAGACAAAACTGATACTGCTACTTGCTACAATGTATTCCTTTATAACACAGTGATTAGCACACAACCTGCATGAGATTTACAGCCAATCGATGCCAACACACCACCTATTGTCCCCCACAACGAAATCAGATGGGAACTATGGATCTGTCTCCGTCCGTTCGTACGTACTTTAGTCACAAGTGATATTTCAGACACCACTTGGGTGAAGTAATCACCTGAAATACAAACTTTGAACAAGCATATGTCCTGTCCCGTTTGTCTCCAGTCATGACGTTTTGTACATACAGTGGGGTCGGAAATTATTGACACCATTGACAAAGATTAGCCAAAATGACTGTATAAAATAAATAATTCATATACTGAGCTACACGGAGTATAATAATATTGAGTTGCACTACCACCTTTTTTTGCCCTCAGAACAGCCTCAATTCCTTCGGGGCATGGACTCTACAAGGTGTCGAAAGCGTTCCACAGGGATGCTGGATGTCCTTTGGCTGGTGGACCATTTCTGATACACACGGGAAACTGTTGAGCCTAAAAAAAATCCAGCAGCATTGCAGTTCTTAACCCAAACCGGTGCGCCTGGCACTTACTACCATACCCTGTTCAAAAAGTACAGTTTTTGTCTTGCCCATTCACCCTCTGAATGGCCCATAAACACAATCCATGTCTCAATTGTCTCAAGGCTTAAAAATCCTTCTTTAACCTGTCTCCTCTCCTTCATCTACGCTGACTGAAGTGGATTTAAAAAGTGACATCAATAAGGGATAATGGATTCACCTGGTCAGTCTGTCACAGAAAGAGCATTTGTTCTTAATGCTGCCAAAAAATTAGAAATTATATTATTTTACACTAACACAATTGCTCAGGGAAATAGATTTTGTTTAACAAGTCTCAAAAAGGTTATTATTTACACCCCTGTTTTCAATACCTCACCTCACCTTTTTCTAAATAGTTTCATTTGAGTTGGAGAACACATTGGGAGGGATCATAGACCATTCCTCCATACAGAATCCTTCCAGGTCCTTGATATCCTTTGTTTGCGCTCATGGACTCCCCTCTTCAATTCAAACCACGTCGCCTTGTTAATTCTGTACTGACTGAAGAGATGAGGGACGGAAGAGGTGGAGTGGAGCAGAAGAAGGAAGTGAAGGATGAGGGGATGTTAGGGAGTGGGAAAGAAGAGGAGGATGAGAAAGGAAGCAGAAGAGGGATACAGGGAAGAAGAATGGTTGTGTTGGTTTGATAACACATGCACCTAAGGGGAGAGGAGGGAGAAGTGGGGAGGAAGGGGGAGAAAGCAGAGGAGGGAAGGAAGGGGTAAGAGGGGAGAAGAAAGGTTGGAGTGTGTGTGTTCAGGGAGCTGTTTGAGATTTAATGGGTGATCAGAGGAGAGGTTGATCTCTGCTCACTGGAGGGATGGATACACACACACAATCTCACACACACACACACACACACCATGTATCTAGCAACGGAACAGGAGGAGAAGAGAGGGAAGGAAGGGAGAGAAGGAAGAGGGGGAACGAGGGAAGAGAGGAAAGGAAGTCATGTCAGACTATATGTACCAACAAAGTCCCATGGTGCCGCTGTCAGGGACCTACCACTGTTACTGGGGAGATTCAAACATGCATCACTGTCACGCTGAGATCCAGAGCACAAGGGGTCGGCCAGAAGCTTTGATCTCAGTAAGGAGTGCCTGTTTCCCCCTTGTCGAACAGGTGGGCTGCCCCCTCTGGAGCCCGCTGGCAATGATAGAGATATAATGGAGACTCACACTGTCAAAGGTTATCCAATCATATGGCTATGGAAGCATGGGGTAAATTGATGGGTGAAGTGTGAGTGGAGTGAGTATTTATACAGAGTTCCATTTGTTGGTGTTTCTGATACAATAATTTATGTTAGTTAGCTAGTTCATCATTATTATTATTGTTATTCTCTCTCTCTCTCTCTCACTCACTCACTCACTCACTCACTCAGAGTCTAAATAAAGAGATAGATTGCAAATAAATGAGAGGAATAGAGGATAGGTTGGTGAGTGGGAGGGATGGATGGAGGAGAGGAGGGGAGAGGAGAGAGGGATGGATGGATGGATGGATGGAGGGAAGGAGGGATGAGAGGAGGAGTGAAGGAAGCGAGTGATGGAGGGAGGAGATATGGAGAAAAGAGAGGAGGAGAGGAGAAAGGGAAGGAAGGAAGATGGAGGGAGGGAGGCATGGGATAAGGAGGGAAGAAGACAAGAAGGAGAAGAGGAGAGGAAGGGATGGGATGAGGAGAAAGGAGGAGAGGAGAGGTTGATGAGTGTAGCTCAGCCAGCCCACGGAGGGTTAGCAGCAGTGATTCATTGGTCATGTGACTCCCTCCCTTCCCTCCCTCCTCTGCTGGGTGAGTCATCCTTCGCGCCACCATCTCCATGCAGAGCCACTGCAGAACCCCTAGGCAGTCAGCCCAGCTTCCTCACTCGCGCGCGCGCACACACACACACACACACACACACACACACACACACACACACACACACACACACACACACACACACACACACACACACACACACACACACACACACACACACACACACACACACACACACAGGACCTACTGCAGAGAGGGCCTACTACACACTCATGCACATACTGTCAACATATGCAGAGATAGATGTACAGGTAACTGCCAAAATAAAGGCAACACCAGCATGAAGTGTCTTAATAGGGTGTTGGGCCGCCACGAGTCAGAACAGCTTCAATGCGCCTTGTCATAGATTCCACAGCTGTCTGGAAATCTATGAGAGGCATGCGACACCGTTCTTTCAAAATAAACATCATTTTGTGTTTTGTTGACGGTGGTGGAAAACGATGTATCAGGCACCACTCCAGAACACTCCCATAAGTGTTCAACTGGGTTGAGATCTGGTGAACTGAGGCATCCATGGCATATGGTTTACATCTATTTCATGCTTATGAAACCATTCAGTGACCACTCATATTATGTGGAGGCAGGCATTGCCATCTATGGGGGCATAGCCATAGTAGCCAAAATAATGGCCTGTTCAGCATTTTTATGACCCTAAGCCTGATGGGATGTTAATTTCTTAATTAGCTCAGGAACTACACCTGTATGGAAGCACCTGCTTTCAATATACTTTGTATCCCTCATGTTTCCATTATTTTGGCAGTTACGTGTATAAACGTGTACATTCACTTAAACACCCACAGTTACTGCATCACCACTGTCAAATCAACTCACATCATGTTTGTAGCCTATGCACACAGCCAACTAGTATCAGTAACCACACACACAGCCAGGCCATTTCAGGAAATGGAATACACACCCACATAATCAAAAACAGACACCTCTCCCTATTTCTCTTTCAGTCTCTCTCTCTCTCTCTCTCTCTCTCACACACACACACACACACACACTGTGTGCACCTACGACCTGTATCATTATTTGTGATATGTTCCCAGTAATTTTCCATCTGTGTACTGATAAAGTATTGATGCTGTGCATCCCAAATGGCACCCAATTCCCTATATAGTGCACTACTTTTGACCAGGGCTCCATAGGTAAAAGTAGTGCAGTATATAGGGAATAGGATGCCATTTGGGATATAGACAGATGGAAAACCTAATGGAGCAGCATTCTAACATTCTAAGTGCACTTTATTTCACAGTATCAAACATTATTGATCGCGGCTGATGCGTGACTCCAAAAAAAGAATAACACAGGAAATTGTGATATGACAAACAACGGTAAACAGATGCACATACAAGCCCCCCCCACACACACACACACAAGGGCCCCATACCGTCACCAAATATAGTAGCGTTCTCCGAGAAGGTATGGGCCAATCACAGCAATTTGTAAGGCAAGGATGAAAGGAGGGAGGGACAGAAGAGGAGAAAGAGAAAGTGAGGGCAGGAAGGCTGTTCTTTCATAACAGCAAGAACAACAGTCTGTTTGTGATGCAGAGGGTTAGATAGAGGTCCCTGGCAGTAGGGGAGCAAAGTAGGACCATGTGATGGGAAGAGGGCAACGGAGGGTAGGAGGGGGACAGGCAAGGGAATGGCATAAAGCCTTTAAGGTATATCTAGTGTTGTAGGAAGTATGCATCTAGTATGCAGGGGAAGTGTGTTCATTTAAGTATGCTTGAAAGACCAACGTTGATATCTTCAGTGGATGTTGTGAGGGAGCCGGATAGGCCATGTGAGGGGAGGAGGGTCCAGCAGAGGATACCGTTGGCATAAAACCATGGCCATGTTCAAGTTGACAAACGTTGCAGATAGAAATGCCGCGAATAGAGCCGTCATGATTCCTTGTTTTACATGTCAGAGAGGCATGTTTGTTGAACAATACATATTTGTATCTGAAAGTTCCAGAACGTTGTGTCTTGCTGAACGCGCCCCATATCTCCATCCGCTGGCTTGACGGTGGCCACTGCTACATCCCAACGGGAGCTCTGGGCCAGCCAACATGGCGCCCGCCCTGAATGCCCAGTTCATCTCACCTACTTTGTGCAGTTCTGAAAACATTGAATAGTTTTGTAGTAGATTATTCATTGCCTGAATAATCCTTCTCTCCACCTTGTCACTACCATTTTTCTCTGCACTTATTTACTGAGCTCTCCTCCTTTATCTCATCCCTCCATCGCTCCCTCGTTTCTCTCGCTCTCCCCCTCCGCTGTATGGCAAGGCCACGCATCACTGCAACACTGTCACAAAGGAACGGTGACTCATACACTTAAATGCTCCATCTTGCTTCTCTTCTCGTTTTTTTTCCCCTTTCCCTCGCTCCTCCCTCCCCTATCTTACACAAACAGCTTTGGCTTTAGGATTCTCTCTGAATTTCAAACAGTAGCTACATCAACAGGTTTGTATTTACACCTATAGACTTGACATTTCCCACAAAAACATGCATCCACTTTTGAACACAACAACTGTCAACAAATGATAAAGTCCTGGTAAGACACAGTTAAAGGGGCAATCTGCAGTTCAAACAACAACCAGGCAGTCACCTGCCACTGTTTTGGTAAATCAAATCACAGTTTTAAACCATGTTTTGAGGCTATACAGTGTTTGTTTAGAATTATATTGTTTACAAACAATTGCGTAAGAAAATATTGTTTTGGGTTCTGATGGGGTATGACAGTTGAACTACGCTCATGAGGCATTTATAAAGTGAGGTTCTTATACTCTCAATGGGTATAGAGTACACTCACCACTTCTACATAAATGTGGATTCTACCATGATTGTGGATACTCATGAATTGTGAATAATGATGAGTGAGAAAGTTAGACGCACAAAGGTCATACCCCCCAAAAAATACACGCAATGGGTTTGTAGTCACAAGCCAAGCTCGATGTACTCAGTGCGTGCTAAGAATATGGAACCAAAACTTGACTACTTTAACACACTAAGTGTGTATTAACGAACTAAAATGTTAGCTTCACTGTCCAAATACATATGGAGGGGAGTGTATATTAAAAGACAAAAAATGTATATACCAATCACAGACTGCCTCTTTAATGCAACAAATGTTCATAAACAAAAGACAACAACCTTCTCTCTGACATACAGCTTCCTACACTGGGGCTTTGGATTCTCTCGGAATTAAAAACGGTAGCTACATCAACTGGTTGCTGTGCATTACGCGACATGACCAAATGTATGTGGACATCAGCTCGTCGAACATCTCATCCCAAATTTGTGGGCATTACTATGGAGTTTGTCCCCCCTTTTCTGCTATAACATACTCCACTCTTCTGGGAAGGCTTTCCACTAGATGTTGGAACATTGCTGCTTCCATTCAGCCAGTTAAAGAGCCAGTTTGCGCTGTTCTGTGAAGGATGTAGTACACAGCCCTGTACGAGCTCTTTAGTTTCTTGGCAATTTCTCACATGGAATAGCATTCATTTGGTTGCTGATAATGGTCCTCTGTACGCCTATATAGATATTCCATAAAGAAATCTGCCGTTTCCAGCACCAATAGTCATTTACGACATTAACAATGTCTACACTATTTCTTATCAATGTCGTTATTTAAAAAATGGGCAAAAACAAGGACATTTCTAAGTGACCCCATACTTTTGAACGGTACTGTGTATATCACACACACACTAACAGTCAAAAGTTAACACATCTACTCATTCCAGTGCTTTTCTTTATTTTGACTATTTTCTACATTGTAGAATAATAGTGAAGGCATCAACTATGAAATAACACATATGGAATCATGTAGTAACCAAAAAAAGTGTTCAACTAATCAAAATACATTTTATATTTGAGATTCTACGAAGTAGCCACCCTTTGCCTTTACTGCCTTGCACACTCTTGGCATTTTCTCAACCAGCTTCATGAGGTCGTCACCTGGAATGCATTTCAATTAACAGGTGTGCCTTGTAAAAGGTTAATTTGTGGAATTTCTTTCCTTCTTAATGCATTTGAGCCAATCAGTTGTGTTGTAGGGGTGGTATACAGAAGATAGCCCTATTTGGGAAAAGTCCATATTAGAACAGCTCAAATAAGCAAAGAGAAATGACAGTCCATCATTACTTAAGACATGAAGTTTAGTCAATCTGGAAAATGTCAATAACTTTTAAAGTTTCTTCAAGTGCAGTTGCAAAAACCATCAAGCGCTATGATGAAACTGGTTCTCATGAGAAACGCCACAGGAAAGGAAGACTCTGCTGCAGAGGATAAGTTCATTAGAGTTACCAGCCTCTAATATGGACTTTGAAGAATCTCAAATATAAATTATATTTTGATTTGTTTAACACTTTTTTGCTTACTACATGATTCCATGTGTGTTATTTCATAGTTTTAATGTCTTCACTATTATTCTACAATGTAGAAAATAGCAAAAATAAAGAAAAACCCTGGAATGAGTTGGTGTGTCCAAACTTGCCTATAGACTGACATTTCCTACTATGGAAATCCACAGGTTAAAACTTGCATGGGCATTCATAGTTAACACAACAAACATACCTTTTTAAACAATAACTTGCTACATTTACATTTTCAAGAGAGGATAGACGCTCTTATCCAGACCAAGTTACTGTCAGTGCATTCAACTAAGGTAAAAATGACAATAAGCAAACCAGAAGGCACAAGTCCTTTCTAATGGCATTTTATTTTCATTATAAAATTACATTCACACGATTCCCTTTGATAATATGTCTACGTCCCAAATGGTACCCTTCTCTCTTTACAGTGCACTACTTGACCAGAACCCTGGTCAAAGCAAAGATTGCACACTATAAAAGGAATAGGGTGCCATGACTGGACCGTAGTTCAATAGTAATTTATCACATGCCACCCACCCCTCATGCTGGATCCCAAATGAATAAAACCCTACACACACCCCTTTTGGAGTCCCTGAAAAAACGTGAATCAAAATATCTCCTCATTTCTTATTCGGCGCAGTTCCAATAATCCACACTAGCGCACTACTAATAATGAAGCAATAGTTCTGTCCCATTGACCATGCTAGTATACCACTTTGAATGGAGCAATATATTGGGCATGCATCCAAAGGCTTCATCCCAAACGGCACCCTGTTCCATATTTAGGGCCTCTGGTCAAAAGAACTACACTAAACAGCTGGTGTCCCAAATGGCACCCTAAGTGGTACGCTAGTGTGGATATCGGAATGTAGCCTATGTATTGATACTAATTAGAGTGAAGTAATGTATTGGGAATGCACACTAGCAAGTAGTACACTAGTATAAATGTTGAAACGTATCTTATTTAAATCAAAAAGCTAAAGTCAGGTAATAAGAATGCATGTCTACAGTCTGAAGCCAAACTCTCTTCTAGTTGCACTTTATTCCTATTGGTCTATTCCCTCTTGTTGCAGACACAAACATTATTACTCTTTGGAAAGTGGGTATTTGATCGGCGTAAAATGTACTACATTTAATGTGTGTGATGTTATAGGAATGGTAGGTAGCTAGGTCCATTATTTAAAAAGTCACGTGTATGTCAAAGTAGTTGGTTTGCCTTTTGTTGTACTTTGCTGCTCAAAAACAACACTCTCCCTCTCTGCCTATATTTTTGTGCCCTGGGTTAGTCTCATCTGAATCATCATCATCACTACATTGCATACTATGACATTGAGCCCTTTCCACATTCATGCTAGCACAGCCACACACAGGCTAAAAGATCACATCAAACTTCCCCATAGGTTACTTGCTCGATACGCAAGAGAGAGAGAGGGGGTTGAGAGATGGAGGAAATCGAGAGAGAGAGAGAAAAACGGTTGCGGAATAGAACACAGAAATAGAATTCTAAATTCTATGGAATTCTGGATGGAACCAGAACTTGGGAAGAATCATTCTTCAGATTGACATAAATGGGAATGATAACCCTACAACATATCCTACGGGTTCAACAGAACTCACCAATGCAGACAATCAATGTGGTCCCTTAAAAACAGCAAACGTATTATATTATTCTCATAACGTGTGGTACATATACAAAATATTGGACGACCATTAATTTAAAAGCAAATCCCTGTCCCCTTCAAATTGCACCCTATTCCCTACATAAGGCTCTGGTGAAAGTTAACACACTATGGGTCCTGGTCAAAAGTAGTGCACTATATAGGGAATAGGGTGCAATTTGGGACACATTCTAATCTGATAAAACGTAATCTGTTGGGGAAAATGTTTGTTTTTATTTCATCACCTGCTAAAAAAATTAAAAGCATTAAGACGCATTCTGACCTGCCTCTGGAGGGAAAGTTCCAAGGTCAAATCAGAGCAGGGACCAAATACTATTTCAAATACTTCAAACTGAGCTTGATTGAGCGTCCTGGCAGAACGGAACCAATCCATGCAGGCTAAAGCAAAACGCTAGAAGTACTTGAACAATTTCAGATAGTATTTGATCCCAAGTCTGGGTCATACAACATTAGTAGTAGCTAAATCCTTCGGCCAAAAGTGGCACCATTTTCACAGAGCTAATATAAATAGGGCGTGGATCATCATCATGATAATACACAACAATGTCAGCAATGTCTGGAATTCAGTACCCAAACGTCAACGTGTGAATTTCAATTGACACCCTATTTTTACTTTAAAAAGGTGCACTTCTTTTGTGCCCTAGAGTACTATATAGGGAATAGGGTGCCACTTGAGACACACCTTAGATAAGATTCCACCCCAGCCTTTACCCCCTTCCCAGCCTCCCCCAAAACCCCCTCCACATCAAACCCCCTTTCCTCCACCCTGTTGCACATGGAACCCAAAGTCCTCCGTCTCTTCGCCTGTCTGTTGCCTGATTAAAAAGTGCTGTGATCAGAGTACCCTGCTGTCACTACGCCAGGCCCATCTCCTCTAGAACACTTCTCGGAGACTCGTCCTCCTGTAAGGGGGAGACGGGGAACAGATGGCTCAGACTACATGGTGACAAATAAAACTACATTAATAATGGCTAGGTATTAAGTCATAAGGCCCGATTCAGACTTTTATATAACAGACTCAACATGGACTTAAGTCAATAAAATATGGACTTAAGTTAAAAAATGGTGTTAAATACATTTATCTCAAGCCTGAATAGGGCCCATAGTGAGGTAGAGACACCCGATGGAGGTCGCCAGACTGGTGTGCTGGAGTTTTTCCTTTTTAATTAGAGAGAGATCACTCCTATCATGTACATGCAGCCTAATTTTGACATTTAAAAAAAAAAACTTTAAACCACCTATTCAGTATTTATCCTTTGCCATCCGTTTTTTTAAATGTGATTTTTGTCTGTATGTATTATGTTTGCTTCTAGATGAATTGCCTCACGGAGGACATTAACGTTTTTTCAATCTGAATCCTACCTCCTGTAGTAGGTCGGCCTGTTCGATGGCCTTGAGAACACTCTTCTTGGACGTGTCTTGGATCTCCCCCCCCATCAGAAACTCATCCAGTATAAAGTAGGCCTTCTCAAAGTTAAAGATGATATCCAGCTCACATACCTGCCAGGGCACACACACACACACAGACAGGGAGCAATCAGAATCACCTTTATTTGCCAATTACATTTACATATATCAGGAATTTGACTTGGTAAAATGGTGCCAACAGCAATAGACAAAATAGACAAGAGGAATTGACACAGTCTACGTACAGTATATACAGGAAGCCTACACTAATTACACGATAGAAGAGTATAAGCACATTTATAGTTGAGGATATATAAGGAGAGAAGCTTGAGCGAGAGGAGAGCAGTGTTTTCCCGGGTTAAGACATTTTTGCCGAACAAGCCCTATTTTGGCGGCTTCTGGTACATTCTAACGCTAGATTGTATTTTCAACCTGCACCAATCAGGTAATAACACTAATCTAATTGTATTTGCACTTTTACAGTGTTGGTTTCATCAGCTGTTGTATAATATGATATAAACAACATTTTGACTGCATTGGGCCTTTAAAGAACCCTGTAAGAGTCCGCTGACATTCACAGGCTTTAAGCTTCATTTTAAGAGGCATTTTCTCAGCTATCTACAATACAGGTAT
Source organism: Oncorhynchus mykiss (assembly GCF_057628025.1). NCBI lineage: Eukaryota > Metazoa > Chordata > Actinopteri > Salmoniformes > Salmonidae > Oncorhynchus > Oncorhynchus mykiss. The sequence goes on from NC_143042.1 coordinate 33,256,321, forward strand.
GACAGGTATCGGTTGTCTCAGGTAGCCTGCAAAAGCCAGCATGGATAAAATGCAATGATTGACTAATGTTTTCCATATTCTAATAACTTCATGTGCCAACATATCTCCATGGTCTGTGCCATGGTGAAACTTACACTCCTGTAGATCTGAAATAATTGGATGGTGAAAATTGCCAGCCAACCAGAAAAGCAAGGTGAAGAAATTCAGACATTCAGGACAATCCTTGTCCTGCAAAGAAATGTTTTTTTTTTGCAAGCATTAGGCATTTAGAATTAAATGTGGAGTGGTGCTGGATAGTTCTACTTGACTTGAGTGGGTCGAGTCACTAATGTGATATTCCTGTCTGGTTTTGCGCCCCCTCGGGCTCATGCGGTGGGGGGAGATCTTAGTGGGACATCACCGCTTTGTCTCAGGGTAGTAAGTTGGTAGTCTGTTCATTTCCCTCTGGTGGTCTGGGGGCTGTGCTTTGGCAAAGTGGGTGGGGTTATATCCAGTCCGGAGGTATCGTCGAACGGGGCCACAGTGTCCCCGACATCAGTCTCCAGTATCTATGCTTTAATAGTCTATGTGAGGGGCTCTAGGGCCAGTCTGTCATATCTGGTGTAATTCTCCAGTCTTATCTGGTGTAATTCTCCAGTCCTATCTGGTGTAATTCTCCAGTCTTATCTGGTGTAATTCTCCAGTCTTATCTGTACTGTGTGATCTTAAGTATGCTCCCTCTAATTCTCCCATCTTCTCACCCTGTCAGACGACCTGAGCCCTAGGACCATGCCTCAAGACTACCTGACCTGATGTCTCCTGGCTGTCCCCAGTCCACCTGGTCGTGCTGCTGATACATTTGCTGCTGTTCTCCCTGCTGCTATGGAACCCCGACCTGTTCACAGGACATGCTACCTTATCCTGGAAGCCAACTGATATTTACTCCTGTGCTGACCTGTTGCACCGTCTATAACCACTGTGATTATTATTTGACCCTGATGGTCATCCCTACTGAACAAAAATATAAAATGCAACAATTTAAAACATTTTACAGAGTTACAGTTCAAATAAGGAAATCAGTCAATTTAAATAAATTCATTAGGCCCTAATCTACGGATTTCACATGATTGGGCAGGGGCCCAGCCATGGGTGCGCCTGGGAGGGCACAGGCGCCCCCCACTGGGGAGCCAGGTCCAGCCAATCAGAATGGGTATTTCCCCACAAAAGGGCTTTATTACAGACATAAATACTCAGTTTTCCCAGGTGGCTGGTCTCAGACAATCCCGCAGGTGAAGAAGCCGGATGTGGAGGTCCTGGGCTGGTGTGGTTACACGTGGTCTGCGGTTGCGAGGCTGTTTGGATGGCTCTAAAACAACGTTGGAGGTGGCTTACGGTAGAAAAATTAACATTAAATTATCTGGCAACAGCTTTGGTAGACATTCCTGCAGACAGCATGTCAACTGCACGCATCCTCAACTTGAGACATCTATGGCATTGTGTTGTGTGACAGAACTTTATATTTGAGTGGCCTTTTATTGTCCCCAGCACCAGGTGCACCTGTGTAATGATCATCCTGTTTAAAAGCAGCTTATTGATATGCCACACCTAGAGAAATATTAACTAAAAAGGATAAACAAATTTTTGAACAAAATTAGAGATTCGAGATTTTTGGGATCTTTTATTTCGGCTCATGAAAAATGAGACCAACACTTTGCATGTTGCGTTTATATTTTTGTTTATTAAAATGAACGTTTGAACATCTTGAACGAATGTTCTGTCCTTAATTGCCATGTACTGTTATAATCTCCACCCGGCACAGCCTGAAGAGGACTGGACACCCTTCAGAGCCTGGTTCCTCTAGGATTCTTCCTAAGTTCCTGCCTTTCTAGGGAGTTTTTCCTAGCCATCGTGCTTCTACATCTGCATTGCTTGCTGTTTGGGGTTTTAGGCTGGGTTTCTGTGTAAGTACTTTGTGGTATCGGCTGATGTAAAAATGGCTTTATAAATACATGTGATTGACTTGATTGGTTAATGTCGGGCCCTGCACGCAAAAAAAATGTATGTGACAGAAGAAAATAGGCTAAGTGGATTTTGAGTCATGGTTACAACATTATTATGGGACGTGCAAATTCATGCGCTCTTTCTCCGTGTAAATACATTTGACTGCTACCACAGCGCACACAACACACACACACACAAATTACCTGTCATCGCTCACTTTGTGACTGACAGGAGCCTGTCCTATCAATAGATGGCTGGAAGATGCACGTTGTTCATTCTAATGGGAGAGGGCTCGGCAGACTTTTTCTGACTAACAAGTTGAAAAGTAGCTTAGTTAATTTAAGTGGGAAAAGTAGCCGGCTGAAATTGTGTCTAAAAAGGGTCTACAAAGCCGGCAGACAGCACTAGTGGACAATACTGGGGGAGGGAGAGAAGACTATGGAGAGTTCAATAGATCAATAGAGGGACCGTGAGGGAGAATAAACAGCATATGATGCGAGTCATCGACTTACATGAAAATCCTTTGATTGTCCGGTAGTAAAATAGAAGAGAGGCAGGGAGGATGAAATGGAAGAGAGGCAGGGAGGATGAAATGGAAGAGAGGCAGGGAGGATGAAATGGAAGAGAGGCAGGGAGGATGAAATGGAAAATATATGATAAGCCAACGAGTGGAGGTGAGAAATAAGCAGTTGGAGAGAGAGAATGCAGTTGGCTAAAGAAGAGATAATGAAAGAGTTGGCTGGAGAAGTCGGAATGAGAGACTCACGCTGCCGAAGTACTTATCCAGCAGCTCTACGAAGCGGTGGATGACCTCTAGAGTGATGAGTTCGTTGTCCTGCTCCTCCACCGCACAGCAAAAATACAGACTGGCATACCTATAGAGCGCACACACACACACACACACACACACACCGTATTAGTGCAAACAGCATGCAGAGGCGGAATGGAAGGAAGGAACCCAGAAAACCCCCACACTGTCTTTGGGTTATTGAGGTTCAACACACCCACACCTTCTTCATTGAGGTTCAGCTCAGAACTAAAAAGGGGGAATCCATGGAGCTCCTGCCAGTCAGTAACCCAGGGCCATGTTCTGTAGCCAAACGTAGATAGAATGCCACAAATAGAGGGCATGCTTCTTCTGCAAAGCATATTTCAATCTGAATGTTCCAAACCGTTGCGTCCTGCTGAACGCGCCCTTAGACAACTAATAACTACTGAAAGACAAGCTTGTTCTGCTGCTGTGTATGATGCCAGTCTATGCAGTGTGCTTGACAACTCAAGGGTTGTGCACTATACCATGTGTTGGGTTGTGTGTAAGGTTGTGTGCGTTGTTTCCCAACTGTGGCCCTGGACAAGCACACCTGATTCTACTTGTCAACTAGTCATCAAGCCCTTGACAAGTTGAATCAGGTGTTTTTTGTCTGGGGCTACAACAAAAATGCATGCTGTCAAGGATACTTGACGACCAGAGTTGGGAAACACTAGAGCATTAGCAAAGTCAGCTCTTTGGCTCACTCACCTGGCCAGAAACAGGTACTGCACTACACCGCAGAGAGCACTGTTGAGTTTCCATCAGATTTACCTCAGTTCTTCCTATTTCCATCTACATTGCATAGGAAAGTATTCATAGCCCTGGACTTAATGCACATTTTCTTGTGTTACAGCCTGAATTTAAAATGGATTCAATTGTTTTTCCTCGCCCATCTACACTCATTACCCCATAATGACAAATTGAAAACCTGTTGAACCTGAAAACCTGTTGAAAACCAATACATTTTAGCGAATGTATTGAACATAAAATACATACATATCTAATTTACATATGTATTCACAATCCTGAGTCAATACATGTTAGAATCACCTTTTTGCAGCGCTCACTGCTGTGAGTCTTTCTGGGTAAGTCTAAGAGCTTTGCACACCTGGACTGTACAATATTTGCCCACTATTCTATTCAAAATTAAAAAAGCTCTGTCCAATTGATTGTTGATCATTGCTAGACAACCATTTTCAAGTCTTGGCTTATTCAAGTCTTGCAATAAATCTTGCCAAGCAGATTTGAGTCAACACTAACTCGGCCAATCGGAAACATTAAATGTTTTCTTGGTAAGCAATGCCAGTGTAGTTTTGGCTTAGTGTTTTAGGTTATTGCCCTGCTGAAAGGTTAATTCATCTTTCAGTGTCTATTGGAAAGCAGACTGAACCAACACTAGGATTTTGCCTGTGCTTATATCCATTCCGTTTATTTTTATCCTCAAAACCCCCCAGGCCTTAATGATTGCAAGCATACAGTACCCATAACATGATGCAGCCACCACTATGCTTGAAAATATGTAGAGTGGTACTCAGTAAGGTGTTGTATTGGATTTGCACAAAAACATAATTTGCATTCAGGACAAATAGTTAATTGCTTTGCCACATTTTTTGCAAACATGCTCTGACTTGGGGCCAAGGCCAAGCCACTGGTACTTTTCAGCTTACATTTACACAAGAATGGCTAACTGTGAACTTTAAAACCTTCTCACAAAGCAACTTGATACAGAGGTTGTTGATTCGGCACACCCCAAGTCTTTAGTGTCACACTCCTGGTGGAAACAATTACACTAGAGCAAAACATTAACACTAGGCTTGGGCGGTATCCATATTGTCATACAGACCTTGTGCCATATGGGGATATTCTGTAATACCGACACAGAACACCAGGGGTACTATTTTCTAACCCCATCGCCTCTGTAATACGAAGGTTAGCAATGCTAACAAGTACATGTAAAATCCCATAGAGAATGCTGACATTGCGAACATTCTATACAGTCTCTGACCTAAACCATTTTCAGGACGGACATCCCAGATCACAAAGTAACTTTAAAAAAAATGCTACTCACAAAACAAAATGTTAGACAGCAAGGATCTTTATCCAGGAAGGGATTCTCTGCTGTTACAAAGCAAAGCTGGACTTGGGAAGAAGGTAACCACTTAGTAGCTAGTTAGCTACCTAGCTAAGTTAGCAAACCAAATGTGCAACTGCAGAGCCTTTAGCAGATTTTAGACAGTTAAATTATATCTAGCTGGCAAACATTTCATTGTGAATTCCATACTGTAACTCAATCACCTGGCACATGCTGCACAGTAGTGACTCACAAGGCTCCGTTCTCTGGTTGTTGTGTGCTTGTAAACAAATACAACATGACAGTGGACTGACTACCAGTAAGTGTCATATTGAAATGAAGAACGCGATCTCCTTTATCTCCTAATGTATTGCACAAGTTGACTGCAGGTATTTACTTTAAAAGTACCAAAAAATATTCACATATTTTTAAAAAAACGTTAAATAAATAGTTTCAAAGGTATTAAAAACCATCCCGTGGCTATTTCCAAATACCCCGGTATACAGCCCGAGCCTAATTAACATAAGAACAGTGGCGGCACACAGTCTTAGGTGGAAGTGCAGCATATGATAAGCTTGCACAGATTCACTGTGGTGTAGGTTACTGTAGGATCCTCTGGGCAACTTCTACACCGAGTGCTGTGTGTGGATGGCTTCTGTATGAGATGTGGGAGGTGGGAATGAGTGTCCAAATGGTGAGTCACTGAGCATCAGTTGGAATGGAAAGTCAAATCTGTGTTTTGGGGAAACAATACCAAACACCCCTCAGAGACAGCCTGGGTGATAATGCCAGGAGACAGGTCGGGACACACACACACACAGTAATGTCAAGTGTGTGTGTGACAGGTCTGTCTCTTTTAATGCCCCCCTGGAGCCACTTTTGAAGAACAATTATTACCAGTAGAGGGAAAGGGGGGGGCCATCTTAACATTTAGTGTAGTTGCCTGGTTTGGCTCCCTCAAATGGGCAAGTCTGAATACCATTGTGAGAGTTGTACAGGTCTGTGGCAAGATTGAATGGAGAAAGCAAAAGGCTCTCTGAGACGTTTACAAAGAGCGCAAACATAAGGGGCAAATAAATCATTTTGGATCTTACACCAACACTGAAGAGCCAGTTCTGCCATTAGGGAACAGACTCAGGACCTCTTAAAACCAAGAGAGCCACTAAAAGCTTTGTACGGCAGTATGGCTTTTAAATGAAAACAGTTGTGCGGTTTACGTGTATCTTGTATAGGCCTAAACCTTGTAAACATTGGTAAGGTCACGTGTGAACGTTACCGTTTATATGTCTACTATACATCTATCTATCTTATTCGACCTGCCACAACTGAAGTTCTTTCTGGAAAAAAAAAGAAGTCATTCAATTATTGTGTGAGTGAGAGACAGTGGGAGAGAGAGTATGTGTGACTACAATTCCAGACACTTATGTGAAGCACGCAGTACCCTTTGTTGAAATTTGTGTGTGTGTTTGTGTGAACAGAGTGTGTAGCAGCTACATGCTGTCTCACACAACCATGAAAAAACACTTTTCAAGGATTTCAATGGCAGAAAAATCCCTGGCGTGTGCGTGTATTCCAGTACCTCTTGTAGACAATCTTGAGGTCCCTCCACTCCAGGAAGCTGCACATCTTGGGCTTGCGGGCCAGCACCACCTGCATGAGCTCCCTCACCATCTTCTTCTTGTCCCTCTCGGCCGTGGCCGTGTACCACTTCTGGAGACGCAGCTTCCCCTGCCGACTGAACAGCAACATGAAACGCATCTAGAAAGGAGGGAGACCAGGAAGAGTTAATGTCAGTTTACAGGGGGAGGAAACAGGTGGGGAGAAAGACAGGATCAAAGACAGGATCAATAGCATACAGAAAGGAGACCAGGGCACGTTAGTACCAGGTAACTTCAGGATGAACTAGTGTGTACAACAGACAGAACATAGAGGGTAAAACAAAGACTAAAATAGACAGTTCTGCATAAAGCGGGAGGACTTCTGGAGCACTGAACAGCAACATGAAACGCATCTAGAGAGGAGGTGGTGGGACAGCAGACAGGGCAGAGAGGTCGTGATATGTAGGCCTACACATATTAGGCAGACACAGGCTAACAGGGAGTAAGCAGTAAGACCTAATTCTGGTCACACCACACGGGGTTAAGCTTTCGCGCCGGCGCAGCAAGTCTCATATATTAGCAACCTGGACTGGGTCACAAAACAGGAAAAGGGGGATTATAAGTATGATGGGGAAAGAGATATTGCTCCATTGTACAAAGACAAAAAAAATGAACATCAGATCTGCATAAAGAGAGAAAGATTATGAGCGAGAGAAAGAGAGTCAGTGGGAGAGAGAGAGGGGAGGACAGACAGACCATACTTTTTATGTCACAAGTTTAGTAGGGCCTACATGTGTGTCTAGATCTACATATCAACCGTGTTAATACTGACATGGTGGAAAAAGTACAGTAACAGACTACATCTCCCACCGGACTTGTCCTAGTTATCGAGACCCTCCCTGAAACAAAATCTCCAATCTGTGCTTTTAAACTCCCTGGCACCACGTGGTGTGGTGGAGCGTCAATCTCCTAGAGACTGCCTGGCCACGAATGTAGCACACACTCTAATGTTAAACTAGACTACTAACATCAGCGCCCACCTACAAAATCATCTGTGAAAGTCACCTTTTGAAAGGAGTATCATTCTACTTGCATTCAGTGTGTGTGTTCTCAAAAACACTTCAGAGGGCGAGAGAGGGTAGTGAGCTCATGGGCTCCTGGGTTCTTCTGCAAAAAAATATAGAATTAGAGTTGGATAAATGTAGATAAGCCCGATAAACCTGTATAAATTCTAGTTTATACAGGATACTAACCTCAACATCAAAACCTTGAATCCAAATTCCATACCTAAAACATTGATTTTGGACAAAATTAACTGAATGGTCTATTACTACTAAGGACTATCAAGAAAAAAGAAAAAACAAACCAAAACCTGCAGAAGAAACAGCGCAACCTAAAAATACAATCCAACACAAAACTGAGTGAGTAATGTGGAGTCTGAACCTACAAAAAAAAAGACAATCTCTAGGTAATTTTGTTATACAAAGTTTAATAAATAAGGCTACCAAGCTGCTAGGACAGAACTGACCTGGCTGCAACTTCAATTAGCACTTAAGTGTGAAGTGAGAGGTGTGAAAACTCTTGAGCCTGACAATGGCAGGAGAGTTTCCCTACCCAAATGCAGAGGCCATTGAAGCCCCATTGCTTATCCCTGTGCAGAGGTCATTACAATACAGTACCCCATGGATAAAAAAATAACACTGCATAGAATAAGTGCAAAAAAAAGCTCCTTAACTCCTTTGGGACTGGGGGCAGTATTGAGTAGCTTGGATGAATAAGGTTCCCAGAGTAAACTGCCTGCTACTCTGTCTCAGATGCTAATATATGCATGTTATTAGTAGTATTGGATAGAAAACACTCTGAAGTTTCTAAAACTGCTTGAATGATGTCTGAGTATAACAGAACTAATAAGGCAGGCGAAAACCTGAGACAAATCCAACCAGGAAGTGGGAAATCTGAGGTTTGTAGTTTCATTTAAGTGATTGCCTATCCAATATGCTGTGTCTATGGGGCCAGATTGCACTTCCCAAGGCTTCCAGCAGATGTCAAAAGTATTTTGAAAGTTGTTTGAGGCTTTTATTGTGGAAGGAGGTCGAATAAGAGCTGTTTCAACAAGTGGACTAGGCTGTGGCCAATCAGTTGTTTACTGCGCGGTCACGCGGGTGCGCTGTTCGTTCTTTTTCCTTTGTAATGAATACGCTATTGTCCGGTTGGAATATTATTGAATATTCATTATAAAAATACCCTAAGGATTGACTGTAAACATCGTTTGACATGTTTCTACAAACTAATGGAACTCTTGACTTTTAGTCTAGATTTTGCGCCCGCGCATTGTGACTTTTGAATAGTGAACAAAACATGCAAACAAAACGGAGGTATTTTGACATAAATATGGACGTAATCGAACAAAACAAACATTTCTTGTGGAAGTAGGAGTCCTGGGAGTGCATTCCGATGAAGATCAGCAAAGGTAAGTGAAGATTAATAATGCTATTTATGACTTTTGTTGACTCCACAATTTGGCGGGTAACTGTATGGCTTGCTTTTGTGGCTGAACGCTGTTCTCAGATGATTGAATATTGTGCTTTTTCCGTAAATCTTTTTTGAAATCTGACACAGCAGTTGCATTAACCTCTAGGTGTTAGGGGGCGCTATTTAAATTTTTGGATGAAAAACGTTCCCGTTTTAAACAAGATATTTTGTCACGAAAAGATGCTCGACTACACATATAATTGACAGCTTGGATAGAAAACACTCTGACGTTTCCAAAACTGCAAAGATATTGTCTGTGAGTGCAACAGAACTGATGTTGCAGGCGAAACCCAGATAAAAATCCAACCAGGAAGTGCTGCATTTTTTGAAACCGCCTCATGCCAATGACTCCTTATATGGCTGTGAATGAGCTACGAATGAGCTTACATTTTCTACATATCCCCCAAGGTGTCTACAGCATTGTGACGTATTTTTGCACATTTCCGTTGAAGAATAGCCGTAAGGGACCATATTTAGCAAGTGGTCACATGGTGTCTCCCGCATAAAATCTTGCGTAAAATACTGAGGTAGCCATTTTTCCAATCGCTTCTTATGAGAAACCAATTGCCTCGACGGATATATTATCGAATATATGTTGAAAACACCTTGAGCATTGATCCTAAACAACCGTTTGCCGTGTTTCTGTCGATATTATGGAGCTAATTTGGAAAAAAGTTTGGCGTTGTAGTGGTAGCATTTTCCGGTCGATTTCTCAGCCAAGCATGATGAACAAACGGGAGCTATTTCGCCTACAAAAATAATATTTTTGGAAAAAAGGAACATTTGCTATCTAATTGGGAGTCTCCTGAGAGAAAACATCCGAAGTTCTTCAAAGGTAAATTATTTAATTTGGTTGCTTTTCTTATTTTCGTGAAAATGTTGCCTGCTGCCAGCAGAGCAAAGCATTATGCCATGATAAACTTACACAAATGTTTGTCTAGCGTTGGCTGTAATGCATATTTTGAAAATCTGAGATGACAGTGTGATTAACAAAATATATTGTTTGAATATATTTCATTTGCGATTTTCATGAATAGGAAAAGATTCTAGGGGTATTTATGCCCGCTGCGTTATGCTAATTCATTTGAGGCTATGATTACGCTCCCAGATCCGGGATTGTTAAGAACAAGTTTATCTTTAATTCTATGTAAAACATGCATCTTTCAAAGTTTATGATGAGTATTTCTGTTATTTGATGTGGCTCTCTGCAATTTCTCCGGATGTTTTGGAGGCATTTCTGAACATAGCGCCAATGTAAACTGAGGTTTTTGGATATAAATATGAACTTGATCGAACAAAACATACATGCATTGTGTAACATTGAGTCCTGGGAGTGTCATCTGATGAACATCGTCAAAGGTTAGTGATTCATTTTATCTATATTTCTGCTTTTTTGTGACACCTCTCGTTGGTTGGAAAATGGCTGAATGCTTTGTGACTAGTTGCTGACCTAACATAATGATATGTTCTGCTTTCGCTGAAAAGCCTTTTTGAAATCGGACACTGTGGTTGGATTAACGAAAAGTGTATCTTTAAGATGGTGTAAAATACTTATATGGTTGAGGAATTTTAATTATGAGATTTCTGTTGTTTTGAATTTGGCGCCCTGCACTTTCACTGACTGTTGGCGAGGTGGAACGCTAGCGTCCCGAATGATCCCAGAGAGGTTAAGCCCCACCCCTCTTCAACATATACACTGCTCAAAAAAATAAAGGGAACACTAAAATAACACATCCTAGATCTGAATGAATGAAATATTCTTATTAAATACTTTTTTCTTTACATAGTTGAATGTGCTGACAACAAAACCACACAAAAATTATCAATGGAAATCAAATTTATCAACCCATGGAGGTCTGGATTTGGAGTCACACTCAAAATTAAAGTGGAAAACCACACTACAGGCTGATCCAACTTTGATGTAATGTCCTTAAAACAAGTCAAAATTAGGCTCAGTAGTGTGTGTGGCCTCCACGTGCCTGTATGACCTCTTACAACGCCTGGGCATGCTCCTGACGAGGTGGCGGATGGTCTCCTGAGGGATCTCCTCCCAGGCCTGGACTAAAGCATCCGCCAACTCCTGGACAGTCTGTGGTGCAACGTGGCATTGGTGGATGGAGCGAGACATGATGTCCCAGATGTGCTCAATTGGATTCAGGTCTGGGGAACGGGCAGGCCAGTCCAAAGCATCAATGCCTTCCTCTTGCAGGAACTGCTGACACACTCCAGCCACATGAGGTCTAGCATTGTCTTGCATTAGGAGGAACCCAGGGCCAACCGCACCAGCATATGGTCTCTCAAGGGGTATAAGGATCTCATCTCGGTACCTAATGGCAGTCAGGCTACCTCTGGCGAGCACATGGAGGGCTGTGCGGCCCACCAAAGAAATGCCACCCCACACCATGACTGACCCACCGCCAAACCGGTAATGCTGGAGGATGTTGCAGGCAGCAGAAAGTTCTCCACGGCGTCTCCAGACTGTCACGTCTGTCACATGTGCTCAGTGTGAACCTGCTTTCATCTGTGAAGAGCACAGGGCGCCAGTGGCGAATTTGCCAATCTTGGTGTTCTCTGGCAAATGCCAAACGTCCTGCACAGTGTTGGGCTGTAAGCACAACACCCACCTGTGGACGTCGGGCCCTCATACCACCCTCATGGAGTCTGTTTCTGACCGTTTGAGCAGACACATGCACAATTGTGGCCTGCTGGAGGTCATTTAGCAGGGCTCTGGGCAGTGCTACTCCTGCTCCTCCTTGCACAAAGGCAGAGGTAGCGGTCCTGCTGCTGGGTTGTTGCCCTCCTACAGCCTCCTCCACGTCTCCTGATGTACTGGCCTGTCTCCTGGTAGCGCCTCCATGCTCTGGACACTACGCTGACAGACACAGCAAACCTTCTTGCCACAGCTCGCATTGATGTTCCATCCTGGATGAGCTGCACTTCCTGAGCCACTTGACAGCTCGCATTGATGTTTCATCCTGGATGAGCTGCACTACCTGAGCCACTTGTGTGGGTTGTAGACTCTGTCTCATGCTACCACTAGAGTGAAAGCACCGCCAGCATTCAAAAGTGACCAAAACATCAGCCAGGAAGCATAGGAACTGAAAAGTGGTCTGTGTTCACCGCCTGCAGAACCACTCCTTTATTGGGGGTGTCTTGCTAATTGCCTATAATTTCCACCTGTTGTCTATTCCATTTGCACAACAGCATGTGAAATTTATTGTCAATCAGTGTTGCTTCCTAAGTGGACAGTTTGATTTCACAGAAGTGTGATTGACTTGGAGTTACATTGTGTTGTTTAAGTGTTCCCTTTACTTTTTTGAGCAGTGTATATCAACGAATTGGCAAGGGCACTAGAACAGTCTGCAGCACCTGGCCTCACCCTACTAGAATCAGAAGTCAAATATCTACTGATTATCTGGTTCTTCTGTCCCCAACCAAGGAGGGCCTACAGAAACACCTAGATCTTCTGCACGGATTCTGTCAGACCTGGGCTCTGACAGTAAATCTTAGTAAGACAAAAATAACTGTGTTCCAAAAAAGGTCCAGTTGCCAGGACAACGAATACAAATTCCATCTTGACATCGTTGTCCTAGAGCACACAAAAAGCTATACATACCTTGGCCTAAACATCAGCTCCACAGGTAACTTCCACAACGCTGTGAACGATCTGAGACAAGGCAAGAAGGGCCTTCTATGCCATCAAAAGGAACATAAAATTCAACATACCAATTAGGATCTGGGTAAAAATACTTGAATCAGTTATAGAACCCTTTGCCCTTTATGTTTGAGGTCCGCTCACCAACCAAGAATTCACAAATTGGGACAATAAACAATTTGAGATTCTGCAAAAATATCCTCAGTGTGCAATGTAAAACACCAAATAATGCATGCAGAGTAGAAGTAGGCCGAAACCCGCTAATTATTAAAATCCAGAAAAGAGAGACGTCAAATTTTACAACCAGAGGTGGAAACTTTCCATGGGAATTAACAGGAATATATGCAAATTAATATTAATGGCATTTAAATGTAGATGTTTTTTGCATTGGATATATTTACCATATCATATGGAGACAAACTTAAACCTTTTACCTTATCATAAGTAGACATAATAACAAATGATGAAATCCTTCCAAAAGAAATGTAAAAAACAATTTAGTTACAAATTGAACTTTAATTAAATGAGTTGACTCTTCACATGGGATGATTTCACTGAACAACAAAAGGGAATATTGAATGATCCCCAATGATCCATTGCATCTCCCAAAACCATTTTCAACATATGATAACCAAAACTTTAGTTTCTAGACTTTCTTCCTCTCAGGCTTCCATGTCTTCTCCCTGGACCTCCTCAAATGTCCACCTCTTGAACATTGACTCTGAGGACTCATCTTCACTGTCACTTTCCAACCTTGTTGAGGATGGCTCATTGTCAGGCTCAAAAAACCTCAAATGTGCCCGGATGACCACCAATTTTTCAACCCTTGTATTGGTCAGTCTGTTACGTGCTTTGGTGTGTGTGTTCGCAAACAAGAACCAGTTGCGCTCTGAGGCGGCTGATGTTGGGGGGATTTGGAGGATGATGGAGGCAACAATGGAAAGAGCCTCAGATCCAAAGTTCCTTCCATCGGGTGGCTGATGAGATATGTTGGCACGACTGCCATATTGCATCTCCACCCCAAAGCCAGACTGCCAAGAACCTTGCCTTCATCCAGGCCAAGGTGGCGAGATACAGTAGTGATGACACCATAGGCCATTTTGATCTCTGCACCAGACAGGATGCTCTTGCCAGCATACGCAGAACTGCAGTTTCCTCTGCTTGGAGCAACATCTCTGCAAGCAGAGTCTGAACATCAGACAGGATGGCATTGTCTCCCTCGATCCGTGCAATGACTACTGCTACAGGTTTCAGGCTGCATAGCAGTCTCCCAAAATACATCATCCAGGAGGATCCCCTTGAGGGGATGTCCATATCAGCAGACTGTGATAAGGCAATTTCTTGGAGAGGCTCCTTCCCCTCCAGGGGACTGACAAACATGATAACAACACCACCCCAACAGGTGTTGCTGGGCAGCTTCAATGTGGTGATCTTATTATTTGCTTGGTGAGGTAGATTGCTGCTATAACTTGATGACCCTTCACATACCTAATCATTTCCTTGGCTCTCTTGTAGAGTGTATCTATTGTTTTCAATGCCATGATGTCCTTGAAGAGCAGATTCAATGCATGAGCAGCACAGCCAAAGGGTGTGATGTGAGGGTAGGACTCCTCCACTTTAGACCAAGCAGCCTTCATGTTCACAGCATTGTCTGTCACCAGTGCAAATACCTTCTGTGGTCCAAGGCCATTGATGACTGCCTTCAGCTCATCTGCAATGTAGAGACCAGTGTGTCCTGTGCTCTTGTAGAATACTGGTTGAGGGGTGGAGATGTAGTTAATTATTCCTTGCTCACGAACATTCCACCACCCAGCAGAGATGATTGAAATACAGTCTGCTTTCTCTATGATTTGCTTGACCTTCACTTGAACTCTGTTGAACTCTGCATCCAGCAAATTAGTAGATAAAGCATGTCTAGTTGGAGGGGTGTATGCTTTGCGAAGAACATCCAGAAATCTCTTCCAATACACATTGCCTGTGAGCATCAGAGGTGAACCAGTTGCATACACAGCTCAAGCAAGACATTCATCCGCATTTCTTTGACTATATTCCTTCATTGAGTGAAAAAAACCTTCTGATTCCAGGAGGACCATGAGCTATTGCTATCGATAAGGTGTCAGATTCCTAATTTTCCCCTCGAATAGAAGTACAGGGGCTTTTGTCAGAGGTTGCTTGTTGTGAGCACTGAGGGAACTTTATGCACTTGGCCAGATGATTCTGCATCTTTGCTGCACTTTTCACATATGATTTGGCACAGTATTTGCAAATGTACACAGCTTTTCCTTCTACATTAGGTGCAGTGAAATGTCTCCACACATCAGCTAGTGCCTGTGGAATTTTCCTGAAAAGGATTAGAAAAAAAATTAGTTTAAAAAAACATATACAATTCCATGTACAGACAAATAGTTAAGCAGTTAGATTAAACAACTCCTTTGCAAGACAAATGTTTTAAAATGAAACATGTATGGGAACAGGTGAATTAACACTCCAAAGTTAGCAGGCTCAAGCAAGCTAAACCCCATATGGTAGCAAAAACTCATATGGTAGCAAAAACTAACTAACTAGCAGAAATTGTTAACAAGTTAGAAATTATTTAAACACACTTTGCTGTAGGCTACCATTTACTAGTTAACAAAAAATCATGTAAGTCATATAAAATATATTCACCCCACCCAGTAATGTAATCAAAACTTACCAGAAAGCATGTAGTCCTTAGCTCAGACAGTGTAGTAGCGTGGGCTCAATAGCATCTCATTAGTGTGCAAGATCTTGAGAATCAGCTGTACATGTGATGGAAGAATGCACTGTGCATGCAAAGGGCTGCAATTCCATTGAATTGGGGATAGTTTCACCAAAATATGCCACAAGACCTAGAAATGCCTTGTGTATCCCACAAAAAAAGGTTCACTGTTATAAGCTAACTTTTTTGATGAATTTAAGCAAAATTCCCAAAATATCCAGGCTTAACTTCCCATGGAAAATTACCAGAAATTTACCGGAAAGTTTCCGACCCTATGCAAACCTAACTGTGACTGATACAAAATGAAGGACATCTTCAACTATGTACAGACTCAGTGAGCATAGCCTTGCCATTGAGAAAGGCCGCCGAGGGCAGACCTGGCTCTCAAGAGAAGATATGCTATGCGCACACTGAACACAAAATGAGGTGGAAACTGAGCTGCACTTCCTAACCTCCTGTCAAATGTATGACCATACTAGACACCTTTCCCTCAGATTACACAGACCCACAAAGACTTTGAAAACAGATCAAATTTTGATAAAGTCACATATCTACTGGGTGAAATACTAGTGTGCAATCACAGCAGCAAGATTAGTGACCTGTTGCCAAAAGAAAAGGGCAACCAAAATGTAAATAAAACTTATATTTATTTGCACATCATTACAACACTGTATATATACATAATGACATTTTAAATGTCTTTATTATTTTGGGACTTTTGTAAGTGTAATGCTTACTGTACATTTTTTATTATCTATTTCACCTGAATTGGCAATGTAAACATGTGTTTCCCATGCCAATAAAGCCCATCTGAACTGGAATTGAGAGAAGAGAGGAGAGGGGGACATGTGACAAGGGAGTGTGAAGTAAAGAAGGCCATGATGTGCATAAGAATAGACTAGCTTCCTTTTGGGAGATTATGCTTAAGCTCATCTGTGTCAGATCCTACAATGTGAAGTGGTTTAGCAGCAGCAGTCCTACTTAGTTATAAAGCAGTCAAAAGACCAACCATATTCTAGCCTGTGCCCAGATCCGTTTATGCAGTCTTGCCTCACTCCTATGGTCAAAGGACCCACCATATTCTAGCCTGGGCCAAGATCTGTTTGTGCTGTCTTGCCAACTCCTATGGTCATTGTCACACTGCACAAACAGATCTGAGACCAGGCTAACACTATTCAACTTAGCCAACACAGTATACTATGTACATTATATCTAAAACACAAATATTGGTACAAACCATCCCTCTTCAAGAAGCAATGGCCAGCCAACCACAAATATTAGTATAGTACTGGTAATCAAATTTGACTGACAGCAAGTGGGAGTCTATTTGTGTAATGATGCCAACTCCTTGTCATGCCAAACAAGAAGTTGACATGATAGTACAAACAGATTGTCACTCCAGGCTAGTTAGCTAGTTAGTTGCTGACCACAAAACATAGATGCAAAGATGAGCTACACATGATTTTAGGTTAAAAACACAGAACTGGACAGACCTTACAAACTCTACTGACACCAATCAATTTACAGTCAACTACTTTGCTAGTTACAGTCGAACCCTCTCAGTGCTCTCTCTCTAGTTTTAATCTGACAGAGAGGAGAAGACATGGAAGGGGTTTTATGTTCTGTAAAAGGACACTGGTGAGGACAGCAATACCCTATTTTTATTTTATTTTGTAACCTTTATTTAACCAGGCAAGTCAGTTAAGAACAAATTGTGATTTGTTCTTAAGTGAAAAATGAAAAGTGATTTGGTGATGACATTTCAGATCCTTATGTTCTAAAATACATTTTACCAAGATAAATATGAAGATTCGTGTTCTGAATTGTTCAGTGAGGTCTTTCTCTAACATATGATTAACACTATCTGCAAAAAGTTGGATTTCGTAACTTAATACATCTGATAATTAGCACCGAGCTCTGTTGACATAGCGGTCAGGTTTCTTGTAACAACTTCTGAGGATTTTACATTTTTTGGTCTTCCAAGTTGTTACTGCGGGTCAAAAAAACAAAAACATTTGCATGACAAACGGAATTAAACGTAATAGGCTAAGAAAATAAAAAGCTTGGTATGCGCTTAGTGCTTTGTTGACATTTCACAAGAGATACGCTTGTTTTTGTGAGAAATCTTGAAAAAGAGGAATTTCGTATTAAAATGAAAATCATATGCTAAAATATTTAAAAATTGCATGTCGTATCAAAATCGATTTCCATCTTAACTGCAGATTCGAGAAGAAAGATGAGTTCAATGGTAAAGTTAGCCTGTCGGGTAACCAGTAGCCTTTAATCCTTGCCCAGAATCCAGCCCAGCTGACTCGGTGCAATTTTCCTGATATTTGAACACTTTTTTCCCCTCTGGCCTCCATTGATTTAGTCACCCTAATTCTGACCCTTGTAGGACAGCAAAAACTCCAATCAATAGCTTTTTAACAGATTGTGATCGAGACATGAGGTTTGGACCAATGGTTTTCTTAAAGGATTATCCACACACAAAATATTATTTAACCCATTGGTCAAAATATGTGTTTTGATTGGACTTCAAGTTGACAAAAGTGGCAATTGTCTAATAGTCAACAGTTTATCATTTTGTCCACAGTAAAGGTGCAGTAAACAGGCAGCAATACAAGAGGCAGCCTAACTGACAACCAGATCAGCAAAAGAGAAAGGAGTGTCTGAATAGTTTAACACCATTTTATCAATACACATCGATCATTGTATCAATGTAGCTAGTGCAGGGTCAGTGTTGAGGGTCACAGAGTATCTGCAACGTGTAGGCAGTCAACAGCCAACTTTACAGCTGTTAACACCAACTATGTACACACATACATAGGAACATGTCAAACTACCTAGTTCAAGTGTACATTTCGTTGCAAGCAAACAGAACCAGCTAGCAAGCCAGCTATTTGGCTAATCACGACATCTGGCTAGCTAAACAAGTGTCAAAAGGCTTAGTTATGTAAGGTTACCTTCGAAGATAACTTGTTAGCCAGTGAGCTCAACATACATCTTCCTAGCGAAGTTAGAATTTAGACTAGGCAAAACTCTAATGTGCGGCCTGTCAGACTAGCAAACAAGTTGGCTACTGTACCTGTAGCTATGTTAGCATTAGCCACTTTACCTTTCTAGCCAACACAGGTGGCCAACCAGCTTGCTTCACTCTGCTTCCTGAAACCATACACCTTGCTTGCAGCTAAGGTAATGAGCTAACCGGCTGGTTTGAGCTATTCAGCTCTTTTTATGGTGAAATTACTTACCATTTTATCAGGCTCACAACGCAAATATTAACTTGGATCTTCGTATATGAATTACTTGATTTTCCTTTTCGTTTTAAACACAGCAAACGTCAACATTCCATGTCTGTTTCAGAATACTACGGCTCGAGCGAGCAACTCATTCAACCAGCTAGCTAGTAGGAGCGATTCCGGTGACAGACGTCAGCTGTTCCCCTCCTCAGTGAACATGCGCATTGCGCATTTTGAGGCAACCGGTAAAGTCAGTTTCGTAACCAAGCCAACCGAGGCGAACTCGCTTGATCTACTAGATCTATTTCAAACACTTTCATAACTAAAACTAAACATGTATGTAGACACAACGCTGTTTCGTTTGAGTTTAGGAGTTGATTATATTACATTTGAAATCTGATTCGTGGTGCTCTAAGATTTTTGGAGGATGGGGGGGGCATGTGTCTCTCGCACCAGTACAGTATGTTCGGATGTTGTTGCCATGACAAGACGGTCGATGTGGTTTCCATGGAAACTGAGTTCTTACGAGGTGATGGCCAAAAAGTGTGCGTTCAGTCAGCAAGATAGAGATTTTTATAGATTTCTACACAATTTAGCATACCAGTTGTATCATAGGCTCTACAAATAGTTGCTTGAAATATTACATTTAAGTTTACTCTGTTGCCTAAAGTGACTGCAACCACAACAGGTAGGTTACAGACAGCTTATGTCACCTAGTGGGGCATATTTTATTGTATATTTATCTGAATTAAAACCTATATTTCTGGATCCAACTAGTCCAACCACTAAATTATTGCTTTTCTAAGTCACTATTCATGTTATGAACACCAGAGGTCAAAACTAATACATTGTAGTCCGCAACATGTAAGGTTTTTAAAAAGGTTTTCATTTTAATAAATATATAAATACTGCAAAAATAAGACTTGTTGGAACAAACAGAGCATTACAGACAATAAAATTCAACAGCAAAATAAAAATATTTCTTACCCATTCAATAATTTTCCCTTCATATCAATATCAGGCATTAACAACCATACCCATTGCTCACAAATAAAAAAAAACATATCCCATCAGCGCAAATAATAGATATATAAACTTTCACTTATCAAAATATATGCATTTTGCCAATTTGGTAATATACAGATTAAGGATCATTTAAGTTACAGTTATTGTCCAGGTCATAGATTTAACTATGGTCAGTTTCAGTAGCAAGTTGATTGACAGGTGTCCCTGTCAATGGAATGAAAGGAATGTTCATGGTTGTTGTATATCAGCACAGATAATCCATTATATTGAACAGATACTCAGGTCAATCTCTTCAAAAATGGAAGGCAGTCGGGAGGAGGCAAGATCAGGTGGGACCATTCTAGCTAGCCAATGGGAGGGCAGATATGCGTGTGAAAAACAGTCACAACTCCGATATAAAGTTGCCGGGATGTCGTCTGACATATTTATATCAATACACTTGTAACAACCTAAGCATCAAGAAACATGTATTAGATAAAATAAGCCACATGTAGAAGATAAGCCATTCATTTGTTAACCAAATTTGACACTCTCATTGACCACCATACAAAAACTCCTCGCTGGAGAAGACAGATTTTGGGCCGTTATTCCTCTCGCTTCTCTTCTTCCTCTCTGGTATATTGGTCTGTTAGTGTTGCTAGGGTTGGTTGACTTGACCCATGAACAATACAGCACCTGGGAGGGGAAAACAAACATATTTTATATTAGAGGACGAACAAGGTAGGAAGTATGTCAAAGTGTCTGAGGGACAAAGAGAATTCCATACAAGATCATACAGTATATGCAGGGACAAAATAGCAGGACTTCCCCTGAACCTACTTGAAAGTGTATGCACTTATATAAAAAGGGCACAGCTAGCTAGACTTGTGGTGATTTGAGACATTGGATAACCAAGGCTAACATGATGTCGTTTTTAACAGAGATGGTGGTGTAGGCACATTAGAGGAAACTCACCTGTGGACTTGTGTTGGATGAGGAAAAGGAAGGGCCTGTCCAGGGTGATCTCCTCTATAGCCATACGAGAGAACATAATGGCAGCTGTAAGGGGCAAAGAGAGGAGACAATACAGTCAAAACACAACTCTGTACAGTAACATCACTTTAACATCAATTAACTACTGTATTATGTATTGCATTATTGTATTATGTACATCTAACTATTGTACTATGTACATCCGTATAACAAGCACTGTCAAAGCACAACTCTGTAGCCTATGCTATCATCAATTCATCATAAATGTATTGTCTTTATGTACATCTGTATAAAAGACAAGTCAAAACACTTCTTTATACTATTGGTTAAATCATCAGGAATAAGTATTGGTCTTGTAATGTACCTGTGGCAGCTGATCCCTTGGTTCCCTTCTCGTTCACCTCAATCTTGACTTTCTGCAGAACCTTGGACACACACAGCCTTTCGTCAGCTGGCAGAGAAATAAAGAGAGGGGGTTTAGATTAGCTGTCTAAAAAGAATGAGAAGCATGCAGTATTCTGTATTTGCTAAACACACAAACTGATCATACCAAGTCTGTCACTTTCCAAAGTCCATACTTTCATACCACAGAATGTATGCCCAATACATTCCTTCATTCTAAAGTGAAATGCTAGTAGTGTGGATATTGCAACAGAGCCAATCCTATTCCCTACATAGTGCCCTACATTTGACCAGAGGCCTGGGCCCTGGTCAAAGGTAGTGCACTATATAAAGAATAGGGTGCCACATCAGACACCAGTTCCTAAGTGATGAATGGTAGGGTACTCACTGGTGATGCGAGTGAAGTCTGCTTTGGCCAGGTTGAACATGTCCCCCAACCCCATGCTGGTCAGTGTAGACTTCAGATCCACCTCAGTGTCCAGGGTAAACTTGGGCAGAGCCAGTTGACGCTTGACGCTCCTCAGCTCCTCTCTCCACTGTTGCAGGCGTCTGGTGGTCAGCTCGCTACTGAGCACGCTCACTGGCCTCTCGGACTCGAAGGGGGTGACCAGCAGCATGCTCAGGGACTCTCCCTCGTACGGAACCTCGATGACATCATAGTCCACTCCGTCGGGGGTCACGAACTCACCTGTAGAGGAGAAGAGAGGAGAGGTTGGATTAGTTTCAGTTTGATTGGTGGAGGTAGTACTTGTAGTCATGTCTGTTTTAAACACTGGCTGCTGGGCTGCGGCGGACTCGTTTGAATCACTTTTGAAGAATGCATTTCTTAAGGACCAAGTCCTAACTAAATGTGTGTAAATAATATCGATGGAAGACACGAAAGTTAGTTACATTTAGTTACATTTACAGATCACATGTTAGGATTCTGCCAAAATGAGGTATTCTAAGTTAACTTCTAAAGTATTTAAAAAGAAGAAAGGATGTACTCATGTCAAGGGGATGTAAAAATGTCTCATGGGAAAATTCTACACTTGAAAAACATCCTGAGGTACCCACCGTAGTTGAAGCGGTGTGTGAGCCTCATCATAGGTACGGGCACAGAGCTGCCATTGGCACAATGGAACAGCCTCTCCTCGGTCATCTTGGGGTCAAAGGGCACCTTCCATAACCCCTGGAAGTGCAGAGCGTTCAGTAGAACCATGCGAGTCTCGTCGGTCAGAGCACCGGACGACAGGAATGAAGGGATGGTACCTGGAACAGAGAGAAGAGAGGAAAGAGAGTGTTAGGGAGGTTTGTTTTGATTATAAATCTGTCTCATCCCACAAAGAATTAGATTTTCTGGAGAAAACAAGCAACTTATATCCTCTCTGTCTGTCACTGGTTGTGTTGTATGCATTGTTGTTGCTATATCTACTACAACTTCATCGATTTTAACAAAGTGCACACTTGTAATATGTGGGGATGTGCATGACATTGAAGGTATGAGCCAATACTACACTATTGTATCTCACCTGCGGTGTGGTCAGAGACCCAGGCATTGATGAATTCCAGGGCCTGGTCTGGCCTGGAGAAGTCCAATTGGTGAGGGGAGGCCTGGAAGGCTTTCCCCAGCCCCCTACTGAAGCTTTTCTCCAGAGCCATCTTCTTCTCTACCATGATGCCAATGGCCAGCTCCACTCCCTCCTCACTGGAGAGGTTCTGCTGTAGCAGACGCTGCTGACGTGACATCCCTCGCTCTGGAGGAGAGGAATCATTGATTTTAATTTATGATTAAAAGTACAAAAAGGCTGGAGAGGAAGAGAAGGAGGAGAAGGGGAATGGAAAGAATGAGAGAATGAATGAGTCACGATTGCATATAGAGATGGTGAGAAAGTGTGGATGTTGCTCGTCGTCGGCTAGGATGGCTCTTTTTGTTTTGATTATGTCAGCCTGGAGTTATGTTATTGTCAAGGCCTCATTGTGTAGACAAAACCAAGTCTACCATCTGTCTCACTTTGCAAAACTCATTCAACTACCCTATGTAGTTGCATGAGATGACACCAAAGGACTGTTTTGCTAGCACAGACTGGAATATGTTCCGGGAGGTGGCGTATACCACCTCAGTCATCGGCTTCATCAATAAGTGCATTGACGACGTCGTCCCCACAGTGACCGTACGTACATACCCCAACCAGAAGCCATGGATTACAGGCAACATCCACATTGAGCTAAAGGCTAGAGCTGACAGTTTCAAGGAGCGGGACACTAATCCGGACGCCTATAAGAAATCCCGCTATGCCCTCAGACAAACCATCAAACAAGCAAAGCATCAATACAGGATTAAGATTGACTCCTACTACACTGGCTCTGACGCTCGTCGCCAACAGATCCACAGATGATGCAATCTCAATCGCACTCCACACCGCCCTTTCTCACCTGGACAAAAGGAACACCTATGTGAGAATGCTGTTAATCGACTACAGCTCAGCATTCAACACCATAGTGCCTACGAAGCTCACCACTAAGCTAAGGACTCTGGGACTAACCACCTCCCTCTGCAACTGGATCCTGGACTTCCTGACAGGCCGCCCCCAGGTGGTAAGAGTAGGCAACAACATGTCTGCCACGCTGATCCTTAACACAGGGGCCCCTCAGGGGTGTGTACTTAGTCCCCTCCTGTATTCCCTGTTCACCCATGACTGTGTGGCCAAAGACGACTCCAACACCATCATTAAGTTTACTGACGACACAACAGTGGTAGGCCTGATCACCAACAACGATAGGGAGGAGGTCAGAGAACTGGCAGTGTGGTGCCAGGACAACAACCTCTCCCTCAATGTGAGCAAGACAAAGGAGCTGATCGTGGACTACAGGAAAAGGCGGGCCGAACAGGCCCCCATTAACATTGATGGGGCTGTTGTGGAGCGGGTCGAGAGTTTCAAGTTCCTTGGTGTCCACATCACCAACGAACTATCATGGTCCAAACATACCAAGAAAGTCGTGAAGAGGGCACGACAAAACCTTTTCCCCCTCAGGAGACTGAAAAGATTTAGCATGATCCTCCAGATCCTCAAAAGGTTCTACAGCTGCACCATCGAGAGCATCCTGACCGGTTGCATCACCGCCTGGTATGGCAACTGCTCGGCATCTGACCGTAAGGCGCTACAGAGGGTAGTGCGAATGTCCCAGTACATCACTGCGGCCAAGCTTCTTGCCATCCAGGACCTATATAACAGGTGGTGTCAGAGGAAAGCCCATAAAATTGTCAGAGACTCCAGTCACCCAGGTGATAGACTGTTTTCTCTGACACCACACGGCAAGCGGTACCAGAGTGCCAAGTTTAGGACCAAAAGGCTCCTCAACAGCTTCTACCCCCAAGCCATTAGACTGCTGAACAATTCATAAAATTTGCCACTGGACAATTTACATTGACACCCCCCCTCCCCCTCTTGTACACTGCTGCTACTCGCTGTTTGTTTGTTACCCATGCATAGTCACTTCTTCCCCACCTACATGTACAGATGACCTCAACTAGCCTGTACCCCTGCACACTCATTCGGTACCAGTGCACCCTGTATATATCCTCGTTATTGTTATTCTTATTGTGTTACATTTTATTATTACATTTTATATAGCATACTTGGTAAATATTTTCTTCTTCTTGAACTGCACTTTTGGTTAAGGGCTTGTAAGTAAGCATTTCCACAGTAAAGTCTACACTTGTTGTTTTTGTCACGTGGCAAATTAAGTTTGATTTGATGTCATTATACATCACAGCTGTGGTAAGATGCTACAAAACAGTCCACCCTTACCTTGTAGAGAGAAGCCCAATTTGGCGTTGAGTGTCTTCCGGGTGTTGCCCCCAGCACCCAGCTGAGCCATGCCCAGGATGGTGGCCACGCCGTAGGGTGAGAAGGCCAAGTTAGAGCCCCTGGAGGTCTGGGCCACATGAGAGAAGACCCGCATCCCAAAGTCTGTCTGTTTCTCCTGGAGGTTAGAGAGGGCCGCTCCAGAGAGGCTGAGGAGGAACCACACGTACAGGCACAGCATCCTGGGGAGAGGAAGGAGGGATGAGTGGAATGGTAGACAGCTCTAACAACATTATCTAACGGCAAAGCATCCTGGGCAAAGGAGGAGGAGAGAGGGTTAAAGGAATCTAACAACATTGTATACAGGTAACGCATTCTACGGAGATGGGGAAGATTGAACAAGAACAAATAAAGAATCCAAGGAGAGAGGGAAGCGAGGAGAGAGAGATTTGTGAAATTACAGAGATTCAACAATATTGCATATAGGAAAATCGGGAGAGGACAGGGGAGAAAGATGAGTCAAATGATAGAAGGATCAAAGAAAGACTGAACAAGAAGATGAAAGATGAAAAGATCTGTCAGATGCATTGCTGCGGTACATACAAGAGTGTTACCTGAGGGGTTACTTAAAACCATAGTTGTTAAAATCGTATGTTCTCTACAAATACACAGGTCCGTTTCGGTCTCAGTTGCATAAATTATTTGGCACAGTTTCTGCTTACTAGCCAATCGAATTTAGAACCATTTTAAAAAGCATTCCACAGTGTGTTTATAAATCTGTTTCTTGTTGGGCAACCTTCAAAGATATTTTCTATTCCACCGGACCAGTATAGACATCACAGACAGAGGTATGTACCACACTTCTGGATGGAGGATAGTAAATCAAAATAGTTTATATGGTCATATTCACCAGGCAGCAAATGGAAGAAAACTGACTCAAACAGGGAGGTTCTATGCAGCAAATTGACCAATAAGAAACATCTTTGTTTTCTGTAGCAAAACATTTAGCTATGGTGTCTACTAATGAATACGACCCTGGTTCTCAATGGAAAACAAACCATGGCACAGTGACCCTGGCATTGGTTTACTGTGGTACAGACATGGGTGAGACAAAACAAGAGACAAGACCCAGGTGCCAACCTTGGACATGTTGGCGTGACACACACACACACACACACAGAGAGAGAGAGAGACAGAAAGAGATAGAGTGTGTGGGAGAGAAATAAAAACAGAATTGAACAAGTGTTTATTGGGGTGCAACTTTGCATGCTATTGTCATTTGTTGTTGTCCTATATTTGTTTTCATATATGTAAAAAAAAATATGCATCTTAATTTTTTAATCAGACTGTTTAATTGTATACTTGGACCATAATGCTTCATAATAAAACATATTTGAAACAGAATGGTTCATTTTGCCCTCAAGGCTTTTAGTGCAGCGGTGGTCATTTGAGTTCATACATCTTTAAACACACAGTTCTGTTGTAGAATTTGAAGATATACAGTGTTTTTTCCCCCAGAAGTTCAGGGTTCAAATATTGACTCATACAACATGTTGTCTGTATGTTACAACCTCTGAGTTTGTTTAGTGACGCACACAGACAATATACTGTATGTATCCATTTGGTGATTTGTTTCATAATAATAACAACAAATGGAAAACACGACTAAGTTTGCCTTATGAGCATATTTCCAAGAACTTTAACATTTGCTCTAAAGAATATAATCATAAACGCACTCTTACCTTGAAGTTGAAGTGTTGAAAGATGTAGACGAACTTGATGAAGATTAGCTTGATGTAGCTCTTGAGTTGCTTGAGAGTTGCTGGAATATTAATAGCTCAGTCTCTCAGTGTTTTCCCTGTGAGTTATTAGAGAAGCATCATTTGAGTGTGAGTGTGTGTGTAAGAGTTCTACTGCTTTATATAGCGTAGACTAGCGGCATGGCTCCCTAGGCCCCTCCCTCTTCCCTCTAGGCCCCATTCCAGTAGACATGTGCAGAGAGGAAGTTACTTGTGACTATGAGGTCGACATCCCTTACTGCCTAGACAGGCTTCTACTCCCTAGCGAGGCTGTTACACACACACACACACACACACACACACACACACATACACACACACACACACGCACACTTTCGCTCTCTTTCTCACTCTGGCACACACACTACTCACTTATGTCCTCTTCATCACTCTCACACAGAGACTCAGGCACATTTTTCTCTTTGTTTCTTTTTGCACTTGGGGAGAGAGAGTGAGAGAGAGGAGGGGGGGGGGGGTAGGTTCAGTCATGCTGTTTACTCAGGGGAGTTTGGAGCTCCCATTGTCTGGCAAAGGTCAGGTGGTTCCAATTCTACCTGTCTCTGTGTCTACTCGTCCATCCCCGCTCTTCCCATGTAGTCCTCTCTCTCTTCCTCTTTCTCTCCCTTCCTCTCCCTCTCTCTCCTGTCAGAGAGGGGTGACACATAAACACAGATCTGACACATCAGAATTCCAAATTTGGTTCTGTAGCTGCCAGCATTCACAAAATGTTCACACACACACACCATTGCCCCATCGCACCTGCTGTCTATAGTCCTTGTGCTTACATTATTCACCTTCAGAGGTGAATGTATCAAACCAGTTGCCGTGATAAAAGTGTTTTGTTGCTGTGCACTCTCCTCAAACAATAGCATGGTATTATTTCACTGTAATAGTTACTGTAAATTGGACAGTGCAGTTAGATTAACACAAATTTAAGCTTTCTGCCCATATGAGACATGTCTATGTCCTGGAAAGTTTGCTGTTACTTAAAGCTGTCATGCTAATCACATCGGTGCACGTTAGCTCAGCCGTCCCGGTATAGGGACACCCATCCTATAGATTAAGGTGTGTGCATGCATGTGTGCGTATTCTTTGACATTTTGCTGAGAGGCACTGTATGTATTTCCTTTTCTCCAACTGCTATGTGTGTTTAAGAGGTGTGAAAACTGAAATGACCCACCACTGCAGTAGAAGCCTTTGAGGCCAAAACATAACAAAACGGAAAACTGGTTTGGTCAAGCTGGATGATCTCCCAGAATTCTTGTTCCTTTCCACTCTCCCTCAAGCATCTTACTGTGACTCCACGGTTTCCACGGTAACTGAGAAGGAGGGGGGTTAAACTTGAGGCAACATGGTAGTAAATTTGGGGTCCCTTTGACTCTGTGATGTCATAGGCTGTTAACGTTTTATTGTTGTTTTTGAACCTACATGTGTTATAGTTGATGTTGCTGCTTGTTCACATGAGCTTAACTGCCTAGTTACACACAGCATGTTGATAGTGTATTGTAGATTTATACCATGGCATTTTTTAATACTCCTTTCTGATTGTCTTGAAGGGCATTCTAGAGCGTGCATTACTTCCCTATAAGGCACGATATATTTGCACTGTAAAATTCCATGGCTATAGTTTATTTTTAGAAATTTTCTTTGAGCTGCTTTTGAAAACAGTATTGCAATTGTTGAATTCGATTTTCATAATAGCAAGCTATGACTGATGGTTTGGTTAGCTAAACAAGCAAATATGTTTGTTTGGTTACCACAGCAACTGCTGTAGCTATCTTGTAAACTTGCTATCTACTTCAGTGGATGTTGAAAACAGCAAATTAACACATTTCTGGTGGCAAATGTGTTAAAGTGGAACTGACAGAGTTTGAACTACTTTTCAGATGTGAAACAAACAGGCAATCATAATATCAGTCAAACATATCACATTCCCAGTTTATGCAACAAAACCAACTTTATAAGAGGTTTTAAAATTAGGTTCTATTTGACGCAACATTCCATGACGTACACTAATGCATTGTTGGCAGAATACATGGATGCAGTTCAATGTTTGATGAATATATTTTACCAATATATTCCTTGGTAGTCCAAAAAATATTGCTATCAGGTTGTAAATCACATCTGGCCTGGTACATTGTTTGATGCCTTATTTCGGGATGCACTGTTTCAGTTTCAATGACAAAAACAGACAAATGTAAATAAGGCTGGGAATGTCATTACACTCAAACTAGCAAGGGCAATGATCACAAGTCAGTCATAACGTGGCTAATAGGCTAGCGCATCTGTTTATGTGGCAAGCTAAAAGTGTAACTTTAGACCGTACCCTCGCCCATACCCGGGCGCGAACCAGGGACTCTCTGCACACATCAACAGTCACCCTCGAAGCATCGTTACCCATCGCTTCACAAAAGCCGCGGCCCTTGCAGAGCAAGGGGAACTACTACTTCAAGGTCTCAGAGCAAGTGACGTCACCGATTGAAACGCTACTTAGCGCGCACCGCTAACTAAGCTAGCCGTTTCACATCCGTTACAAAAGCACGGAGCCTAACTAGCTAGGTAGCCGCTAGTAGGCTGACGTCATTGGATGAGGTGAATTATTTACTTTTCCCCCCTCATATCATTTTTCGGTTGTCAACACAGCTAGAGATGCGGGTGTCACTTGGTTAGCTAGCAAGATTTTGAACGACTGTTAGCATATCTCTGGCGTTGGCAAATGTATCTCTGGCTACCTTCTCCGATTTCAGAGCACTCTCTCTGAGTGTGACAGAGCGCAGAATAACTGATGAATTCACTTATTTTGATTGGCAACAAGTCCCTTTGGTGGAAACACACCACTGGTGGGGAAATTCGCATTTTCTTCATGCGGATTTCAGAGTATTTGAACGAAAATCTGTTGGCAATTGGATGGAAACCTAGCTACTGTCATGTTTGTTTGTATAATGACGCTAAGTGGCGGCAGGTTGCCTAGTGTTTAAGAGTGTTGGGCCAGTAACTGAAAGCTTGCTGGTTCAAATACCTGAGCCGTCTAGGTTAAAAATCTGTCGATGTGCCCTTGAGCAAAGCACTTAACCCTAATTGCTCCTATAAGATGTTCTGGATAAGTGCATCTGCTAAATTAATCAAATGTAAACATTTAAAAATCTAAAAATATCATCCCACCCACAAACCCCCAGACCCCTTCATTTGGTACATTCCTTATTAGTTTGTCAATGGAAATCTGGTTTGACCTGCCCACTCCATTTCCTCTGAGGTGAGATAACATGAGCATGGGAATGGGAACTCACTGTTCTGTTACTACGGGAAACAGACTAGGGGTACTCTGGAAAAGGAATTAACCCAAAATACATTTTGGATGAAAGACAAACAGCTTTTATGCAACATTAAAACTTCCCTTCCAACCACTTTCTCAGATAAATTAATTCCACATTTCTACTCAGGCTGTTCAGGCCCAAGGCTACTCAGATCTAAAGTGAAACCAAAAAGCTGCAGTTTGAAGGAAAAGTTTTAGTCATAGAGTTATGTAGTAAGAAAATAGATCTAAAACCGTCCTACATTTGAAATATGCATTGAGAAATAATCTGTGAAAATGTGTTTTGTTTCTACTATACCACAGAGAAAGAGAAACTGCTAAGCTTCTGTGGTTTTAAAGAAAAGTTTTAGGGATAGTCATAGAGTAATGTGGAAAGAGAAAAAAAAAAGCTGTCATACGTATGATATACTGTATATTGCATAGAAAAAGCGTCAGTACAAAACACATTATGACAAGCACAGAAAGTCACCACCCCCTTTCAAAATGTTCACCTTAGGTTGCCTTACAGCCCCCCCCCCCCCCCCCCCCGCCCCTTTTAGAATTGCAATTGCAAACTTGCTGTGGTATAACCAACCACCTTCCAGATCACAAATCAAGCTAATTGGCTTCCATCTGTGATCAATTGTAGTGACTTTGATTAGAATAAAAGCAGTTGTTCATATTGAACTCCACTGCTTAGTAGTGTAATTCAAAGCAAAGAATCCACTATGTGCGGAAAGGTACTTTCAAAAGCTCTATGAGAAACAGTTGTGGAAAGGCACAAGTCAGGGGATGGATATAAAAAGATTTCAAAGCCTTCGTCTATCCCTCTGAGCACAATTAAGACCATTATTAAGAAGTGGAAGGCGTATGCCAAACCCTCCATAGATCAGGCCTCCCTCCAAACTGGATGACCGGGTAAGGAGGAGACTGATCAGAGAGGCTACCAAGAAGCCAAATGCGACTTGGAAGGAGCTTCAGGCCGTTATGGCAAAGACTGGTCAATGTGTGCATGTGACCACAATATCAGAAGCGCTCCACAAATCTGGCCTCTATGGGAGGGTGGCAAGAAAAAAAACACTCCTCAAAAAAAGTCACATCAAGTCTCGTTTGAGCTTTGCCAAAAAGCACATTGTAGATGCCGAGACCAAGTGCCAAAAGGTGCTGTGGTCAGATGAGACCAAAATTGAACTTTTTGGTCTGAACGCAAAACGATATGTCTGGCAAAAACTCAATACATCTTCCACCCAAAGAACACCATGTCTACAGTAAAGCACAGCTGTAGCGGGGTGCGTAATTGGCGGCAGAGAAGTCAGGAGCAGGAGAGCAGAACTGGGTAATAACCAGAGACTTATTAAGCAAAACCAACGGCATCCAGAACAACAAGATAAATGGCCACAAAATAACCTGTTGTGCGCTCACGGGGAACATGCACAAGCACTACAATAAACAATCCCACACAAAGACATGGGGGGAACAGAGGGTTAAATACACAAGTAAATGAGGGAATTGAAACCAGGTGTGTGGAAACACAAGACAAAACAAATGGATAATGAAAAGGGGATCGATGATGGCTAGAAGGCCGGCGACGCCGACCGCAGAGCGCCGCCCGAACAAGGAGAGGACCCGACTTCGGCGGAAGTCGTGACAACAGCGGTGGCAGCATCCTGTTGTGGGGGTGTTTTTCTTCAGGAGGGACAGGAGCACTTGTCAGGAAAGAAGGGAAAATGGACAGTGCAAAATACCAACATTTTCTTGAGGAGAACCTGCAGCCCTCTGCCAAGAAGTTGAAAATGGGAAGATGGTTCACATTTCAACATGACAATGACCAAAAGCAACCGAACAGTGGCTGAAGGACAGGAAGGTGAATGTCCTTGAGTGGCCTAGTCAGAGCCCTGACCAAAATCCCATCGAGAATCTGTGGAAGGATTTGACGAGCGCAGTCCATGAGCAGTTACCATGCAAATTGACTGAGCTTCAACAATTCTGCAAGGAAGAATGGGCAGGTATTGCACAGTCTAGGTGTGCAAAGTTAGTAGAGACATATTCAAAGAGACTCATGGCTGCAATTCAAGCAAAAGGTGGTTCCACCAAGTATTAACTCAGGGGGGTGTTGACTTATTTTACTGTTTTAATTCGAGTTTTTAGATGTATTTTTTCACTTGGATATTGTGGGTTACTGTGTGTAAATAAAGCTGGAAAAAGTCTGATTTGATGTGTTTTCATTTCAGGCTGTAAGCCAACAAAAGGTGAACATATTGAAAGGGGGTGGTGACTTTCTATACCCACTGTAAGTCTACAGGTATATATTGTTTGATCATCATATTGATCATCATATGATGTGGTACACACTCACTTACACTTAGACTACACACACACACATTTCAACACACCTTAGGAAACATCCTCCGCTGTGGAATTTTCTCACATACAACCTGAATCAGCTGTAGAGTAATAACTGCAATCCATCTGTTGTCACTGTAAAATTCCATGTGTATGCTGTGTATAACAACTCCTAGACATTTAGAAAGAATGACTAACTGTTTAATGCAACATTAAAACTTAGCTCTCTTACTTTCCCAGACAAATGAATTCAGCTGAATAGCCTGAATCGGATCCAGACCAAATATTTTTCCACGTAGAATCAGCTGGCTAGTAATTGCAGCAATCCATTTGTCGTCACTATCAAATTCCATAAGTACATTGTACTGTATAACAACTCCTAGACATCTGCTACGATTGCTTGTCAGGCATATCATTGTGTTTAAGACAAAGGCTAATATTCTTAAGAACTTCTTATGCTCAACCTTTTCCAATCAATCCACTTGACTTTGCTACTGCAATGGAACAGCTAATTTAATGTATTTCAATAAATCAGCTTCTGAACTGTAACAATTATGATCTCTTAAATAAGTAAAGAAGGATAAATTAAGCAATGACAGTGGGAGAAAAACACAATGACTCAAGAACGAAGAGAACAGCTTGGGCAAGGCCAAAAAGATATATTGCGCAACAGGCCAACCTATTCTGAATGAAAATTGAAAAAAGTTATTTCTTTATTTGTTCTTCTATCATAAGTCACTGTTAAATCCCTTTTCTGAACTCTTACTTTATGGGTGTGGTATACTCTTAGAAAAAAAGGTGCTATCTAGAACCTTAAAGGGTTCTACGGCTGTCCCCATAGGAGACCCTTTGAAGAACCATTTTTGGTTGCAGGTAGAACCCTTTTGGGTTCCATGTAGAACCCTTTCTACAGACGGTTTTACGTAGAACCCAAAAAGGGTTCTCCTATGGGGACAGCCAGAGAACCCTTTCAGAACCCTTTTTTCTAAAAGCGTAGAAGAAAACGACAATGAAAGTGACAATAGTTCATCCAAATGAAGACTAAAATAGACTTATCTATTGGTCTGTGCTTATTTTGGCTAGTTGTCAAGATAACACATATACACATAAAGTAGCCTACACTGTTATGTAACCAAGAGGAAATCTGGATATTATTATTGTTGTGGTCGTGATGGCAAATAAATAAACAACTGAGAAAAGAAGCGAGGAAGAGAGCGATCGTGGGCATAGGTCTAAGGACAGATGGTCTGGGAGCGAGGGATGGGGGACGGGGAAATGGAGGGATGTGATGTGCGGGGGAGGAATGACTAGATGAACAATGAAAGGAGGGGAAGTTAGAGGAAAGGGTGATTAGAGGGAGACACATGACGAACAGGAGGAATGGGTATTCCCTCAAAAAGGCCAATCCTGTCAGAAATGCTGACCCCGTCTCCCTGACTCCTACTCATCCTCTGACTCTCGTTGAGGAACAGATATCCATAAGCAGCGAAGATGTGACAGAAAGTTGCAGTAGTAGTAATCAGTAAAATCATAGTATTCACTAATAATGTTCAAGCAGGCATACTTAGAAATAAAGATGACAATGAATTACCCAATGAAAATGAATTACCCAATGAAAATGAATTACCCAATGAAAATGAATTACCCAATGAAAATGAATTACCCAATGAAAATGAATTACCCAATGAAAGTGAATTACCCAATGAAAATGAATTACCCAATGAAAATGAATTACCCAATGAAAATGAATTACCCAATGAAAATGAATTACCCAATGAAAAATGAATTACCCAATGAAAAATGTGAAAATTGAAAGTGACTAAGAGTTAACTACGAAGTATGTTACAAATTATTGTGGAAAACAGGACTTTTCAATGAAAGTTGTGAAATTGCTGTTTGAACAAAAAACTTTTCCTACAGTAATTCTGCTTTGTAATAATGACAGTGCCGATGACCCTTACAGGAATATTCACGTTTTTCTGACGTTAGTATTCCTTTTTGTCTGATAACGGTGGTTGCTTGCCCAGCGAACCAGACTCAACAACAGGAAGTGAATAAGGAGGTGAAATTGTCATGGGGAAAATAACATTTCCTGAACCCTCCCCAGAGAGAGAATAGCTATGGTGTCAGTGGTTAGTAATAAGGACATGCATGCACACACACACAAGGAAGAGCATGAAATGGCAATGCACACACGTCCCCACACATTTCTAGATAGCTAGAAATTAGTGGAATTCTACTGGAGGGTCAACAAAGTATAAGCGGTCAAATTCTCCAGTTGGACACCATTGTCTGTTGAAGATTCCAAGAAATGATGTGTCAGCCCTACTGGAAGGGAAGGTGCTTTGGGTTTTGAATGGAAAAGTGGAAGATTTTCTGATCAATGGTGCATCCCAAATGGGATCCTTTTCCCTATATAGTGCTCTACTTTTGACCAGGACCCAGTGCCCTATATAGGGAATAGGGTGTCATTTGGGACACAAACAATGGTGATACAGAGGAGGGAAGGCATTGTTTTGACACTGATAAGTGTGGCTGGCCGACAGAGCCTAACGTGTAAAGAATTTGGCCGACATACCCACTCACTCTTAAAGAAAGTGCCAGGCCAACGACTGGAGTAATTTCGACCTGGTCTATGTGCGATTGCCCAATTTTGGAGTAATAGTAGCTTGAGCCCTGAGTTTTTCCACTCCAGGGAAAGTTTTTATAACTATTTTAGTTTATATTACAGGCTGTAAGTAGGGTTTTTCCTGGTCATATCGCCACTTCAAGTGTAGGTGCAGTCAAAATGGATGAACAATTGAAGAGAGTAGAGACAAAGCTCTAACTGGTAGAGTCAACATTTATTGTAACTTCCTTTGTCATATTTGGCCTCTAGCCAACAATACTGCTGGGTTACCAGTTCTACAAACACAAACCAGCATCAATGTTAACATCATGCTTTTGTTTCCACTTCAGGAGACTGCGTGAAAAGAACATCCCCGTGGGGTGTGTCTTTGGTAATTGACCACAACTGGCAACAATTCAGGTTTTTATTTAGTGAAAGAAAATGTTGTATTTGGTGTCTGCCTGGCTAGTGTGAGCCTGCATGTTGGTGTCGTTCTGGTAAGTTATTGGGAGAGGTTGTGGTGGTTATAACCACAATATGCACAGACTCGGGACTGATACTGTATCTTAAACACACAGCGCACAGTTCACACACAGCACGCGCTCGTATTAACGCACACACGCTTGTATAAACACACAAACCGAAACACACACAAACTCACACACAGGACGGAACACACCCAGACTTTTACGTAACCTGTCTAAGTCAAATCGGACCTGACACATCAGAGGGGTATACAGTACTACAAAGCAGGATCAATGAGATAGCCAGCTAACTTTGATAAGCAACCAGAAATAACTATTGATTTTATGGTTCATTAACCCAAGCCGGTGTGATTTAGGACTTCTAACCTCTTTTAAACATGGTGTGTTTTAGCGTGATTAGAGGGGGCCGAGATTTAGCGGTGCTTGTGAGATAAGGGCGGATCTGGAAGGGGACCGGGGCAGGGTCTTTTTTTTCTTCCAAAAACGCCTGTTTTGCTCTATGACACTCACAAGCTACACAAGAGCCGTCTACATAGAAGATCACAGGAAATCCCAGGACATAGTGTCTATAATATTGTAATACGCTCAAAATGTTGCTGTCACAAACGCCAATCGCCACAGAGTTGTCACTGACGAGTTGGACATTACTCTCCCACTGAGCAAACAGTTTCTGTACTTACAGCGTTCTTATAAATATTATTGAACTATTGAAATAGCATGGGCGACAGGGAAAAACGAATTGGTACAATTTAAGGCGATGTGACAAAAAAACTATGTTGCAACGAGGGATGGGGGTACAGAATGAGCATGTCTGGGGCAGATGAGATGTAGTCGTTGTTTGTGTACGTTCGTAAGTTGATGTTTGTAAGTGTATGTTTGTATCTGGTGTAAAAAAAAAAAAATAGAATATTATTAAAAAAAGACATTCATATAAATTCATTTTTACCTGGCTTTTGCTTTGGCAAACCTTCTTTTATTGACATTTGTCAATTAACACTCATGCAAGCAACTGTTTATGTCAATCTGTTTTGTGTTGTACTTGTAGCCTGGTTGTCCCGAAAAGAACATGCTGAAACATTTCATTGTGTGACTAAATACAAGGGCTGGTCATGCAGATAAATGAAATGAAAAGTCGATTTTTGCTTGGGCCTCGGGACTGATATGGATAAAAAAAAGCTTGCATATGTCTTTTCATTTGTTAAATCAATTAGAACATGCCTATTTCAAGCTTATCTTTCTACAAAATAAAAAGGCAAGTTAGCTATCTAACTCCATGATCCTGCTGTGTACTGCATTATAAACTGGGTGGTTCGAGCCCTGAATGCTGTTTGGCTGACAGCTTTGGTATATCAGACCGTATTCCACGGGTATGACAATACATTTATTTTTACTTCTCTATCATGGCCGTAACTACATAATGAGGACTCCGAGGTCCGGATATACAGTATATATACAGTACCAGTCAATAGTTAGGACACACCTACTCGTTCAAGGGTTTTCTTTATATTTCACTATTTTCTACACTGTAGAATAAGACATCAAAACAATGGAATAACGCATATGGAATCATGTTGTAACCAAAAAAAGTGTTCAAATAATCAAAATATGTTTTATATTTGAGATTCTTCAAAGTAGACACCCTTTGCCTTGATCACAGCTTTACACACTCTTGGCATTTTCTCGACCAACTTCATGAGGTAGTCACCTGGAATGCATTTCAATTAACAGGTGTGCCTTGTTAAAAGTTCATTTGTGTAATTTCTTTCCTTCTTTATGTATTTGATCAAATCAGTTGTGTTGTGAAAAGGTAGGGTTGGTATACAGAAGATAGCCCTATTTGGTAAAATACCATATTATGGCAAGAACAGCTCAAATAAGCAAAGAGAAACAACAGTCCAGCATTACTTTAATACATGAAGGTCAGTCAATCTGGAAAATGTCAAGAACTTTGAACGTTTCTTCAAGTGCAGTCGCAAAAACCATCAAGCGCTATGATGAAACTGGCACTCAATGAGGACCGCCACAGGAAAAGAAGACCCAGCGTTACCTCTGCTGCAGAGAATATTCATTAGAGTTACCAGCCTCAGATTGCAGCCCGAATGAATGCTTCGCAGAGTTCAAGTAACAGACATCTTGTCACGCCCTGACCTTAGATCCTTTTTATGTCTCTATTTTGGTTTGGTCAGGGCGTGAGTTGGGGTGGGCATTCTATGTTTTGTGTTCTATGTTTTCTATTTCTGTGTGTTTGGCCGGGTGTGGTTCTCAATCAGAGGCAGCTGTCTATCGTTGTCTCTGATTGAGAACCATACTTAGGTAGCCTTTTCCCACCTGTGTTTTGTGGGTAGTTTTCTGTTTTTGTGTTTGCACCAGGCAGAACTGTTTCGGTCGTTGTTGTTTTTGTTATTCAGTGTTCAGTTCTATGAATAAATCATGAACACTTACCACGCTGCACCTAGGTCCTCTTCTTCAAACAGCCGTTACACATCTCAACATCAACTGTTCAGAGGAGACTACGTGAATGAGGCCTTCATGGTCGAATTGCTGCAAGGAAACCACTACTAAAGGACACCAATAATAAGAAGAGACTTACTGGACAGGTGGAAATCTGGCCTTTGGTCTGATGAGTGCAAATATGAGATTTTTGCTTCAAACAGTCTTTGTGAGACACAGAGTAGGTAAACGGATGATCTCTGCATGTGTGGTTCCCACCATTAAGCTTGGAGGAGGAGGTGTGATGGTATGGGGGTGCTTTGCTGGTGACACGGTCTGTGATTTATTTAAAATTCAAGACACACTTAACCAGCATTGCTACCACAGCATTCTGCAGCGATAGGCCATCCCATCTGGTTTGCGCTTGGTGGAACTATCATTTGATTTTCAACAGGACAATGACCAACACACCTCCAGGCTGTGTAAGGGCTATTTGACCAAGAAGGAGAGTGATGGAGTGCTGCATCAGATGACCTGGCCTTCACAATCACCCAACCTCACCCCGATTGAGATGGTTTTGGATGAGTTGGACCGCAGAGTGAAGGAAAAGCAGCCAACAAGTGCTCAGCATATGTGGGAACTCCTGCAGAAATGTTGGAAAAGCATTCCAGGTGAAGCTGGTTGAGAGAATGACAAGAGTGTGCACAGCTGTCATAAAGGCAATGGGTGGCTACTTTGAAGAATCTCAAATATATCAAAAAAAAAATATATATAAAAAAATACACATTTTGATTTGTTTAACACTTTCTGTGGTTACCACATGATTCCATATGTGTTATTTCACAGTTTTGTTGTCTTCACTATTATTCTACAATGTAGAAAATAGTAAACATAAACAAAAACCCTTGAATTAGTAAGTGTGCCCAAACCCTTGACTGGTGCTGTATTTACACCACCTTTCAAAAGTTTGGGTTCACTTAGAAATGTCATCAATTTTATGTTATTTTAATGGACAAAAAATTTGCTTTTCTTTCAAAAACAAGGAAATTACTATCTGATCCCAAACTTTTGAACGGTAGTTTATATACGTAGACAATCTAAATATTGCTCCCAGCTTTGATCAAAGCTCAGAATGCTTATATTCTTGATCTGACTGAGTTCTAATAACGCCTGCCTCTTTGCAAAGGAGTGGAATAATGAACAGTGGTTTGTTCGTTATGTTCGCCTGCGTCCCCCGGATTTGCTTCCCCGGATTTTCCATTTTAGCAGCACATTCACCACTCTCTCAAACAACTAACTCCTCCATCTCGACATGAAACGAACTACCCCAGCTCTAAATACCCCAGCTCGCAGTCGGCAACTAGTCTAGACGCGCTGCTGACGGTGTGCTTGCGAGATGCTGGACAAAAGGCAATGTTTCAAGATATGTTTCAATATGCAAATCAAAATGCAAACAATACAATTCTAAAAACGTCATATGTTTTTGTTTCGTTGCTGATGTTACATTCGGTCTGAATAATTTCTCGTATTCCCCCCCCCCCGCCCCCCCCCCCCCCCTTTCAGGGGTAGCCTACAACGTTGCAATTGAATAGCTAATAGGCTATGTGCTTGCAGATCGACTGAGGTGAATTGACCTACAGCAGCCATGGTGATAATGGCTGGGGTCATATAGCACACTAACATCAGGATGGTCTCCTGATATTTCTAGTACACAGAGCAAATGTTTTTCCCCAGCAAAACCGAGAGACTCTTCCGAAATGAAAGTAATAGTCTAGTGAAGAACTCAAATGAAAAGGATCGCTGTGTGCCACAGAGTTGTCCGACTGAGTGAAAACGTCAATCGTTTTTAAAATATGTACTAACTTATAACCTCATTCATATCCTTATCTCCTTGGATTTCCCTTCAAATCCGCTCTCTCTCTCTCTGTCTCTCTCACTCCCCTCTCTCTCTGACCCAGCAGTGTGTTTTCTGGCATTGCACGACCCATTGAACTGCTGAGTCACAGTGTGTGTGTGTTTGTATGTCACCCCAAACTTGTGTGTATACGTGTGTTTTTTGTCCGTACCACCCCTCTCATCTGTCAGCCCTTAGATAAGGGTTTTATCAGACCTCAGGATAAGACCCAGAAGCAGACAGTTCGAATCACAGATGTTAATTAACAAAACAGGGGGCAGGCAGACGACAGGTCAAGGGCAGGCAGAGGTCGGTAATCCAGGTCAGAGTCAGAAAGGTACAGAACGGCAGGCAGGCTCAGGGTCAGGGCAGGCAGAGGTCAGTAATTCAGGGCAGTGTCAGACAAGTACAGAACGGCAGGTAGGCTCAGGGTCAGGGCAGGGAGAGTAGGTAAAACGGGCAAAACTTGAAAAACAAGGGCTAGAGAGAAACAGGAATACGGGAAAAACACGCTGGTAGGCTTGACGAGACAAGACGAACTGGCAACAGACAACAGAAAACACAGGTATAAATGCACAGGGGATAATAGGAAAATATCTCCACCCACCTGGAGGTGGTTGAAGACAAGCACAAGACAGGTGAAACAGATCAGGGTGTGACAAGTTTGGCGAATCTCATGTCTGTATAGATTATTTTTTTCACCTTTATTTAACCAGGTAGGCCAGTTGAGAACAAGTTCACATTTACAACTGGGACGTGGCCAAGATAAAGCAAAGCAGTGCGACAAAAACAACAACACACATGGGATTAACAAACGTACAGTCAATTACACAGTAGAAAATCTGTATACAGTGTGTGCAAATAAAGTAAGGAGGTAAGGCAATAAATAGGCCATAGTGCTGAAGTAATTACAATTTAGCAATTAACACCGGAGTGATAGGTGTGTAGATGAGGATGTGCAAGTAGAAATACTGGTGTGCAAAAGAGCAGAAAAAACAAAAAAACAAATATGGGGATGAGGTAGAAGGTTGGATGGGTTATTTACAGATGGGCTGTGTACAGCTGCAGCAATCGGTAAGCTGCTCTGACAGCCAATGCTTGAAGTTAGTGAGGGAGATATAAGTCTCCAACTTTAGTGATTTTTGCAATTCGTTCCAGTCATTGGCAGCAGAGAAATGGAAGGAAAGGCAGCCAAAGGAGCAATTGGCTTTGGGGGTGACTTGTGAGATATACCTGCTGGAGCTCGTGTTACGGGTGGATGTTGCTATGGTGACCAGTGAGCTGAGATAAGTCGGAGCTTTATCTAGCAAAGACTTATAGATGACCTGGAGCCAGTGGGTTTGGAGGCGAATATGTAGGGAGGACCAGCCAACGAGAGCATACAGGTTGCATTTGTGGGTAGTATATGGGGCTTTTGGTGACAAAACACATGGCACTGTGATAGACTGCATCCAATTTGCTGAGAAGAGTGTTGGAAGCTATTTTGTAAATGACCTCGCCGAAGTCAAGGATCGGCAGGATAGTCAGTTTTACGAGGGTATGTTTAGCAGCATGAGTGAGAGGCTTTGTTGCGAAATAGGAAACCGATTCTAGATTTAATTTTGGATTGGAGATGCTTAATAGAAGTCTGGAAGGAGAGTTTATGGTCTAACCAGACATCTAGGTATTTATAGTTGTCCACGTATTCTAAGTCCGAACCGTCCAGAGTAGTGATGCTAGGCGGGCGGATGTGGGAAGCAATCGGTTGAAGAGCATGTGTCATGGGTGTGTGTACTGGTGGCGAAGTCAGGTGCAGGAGAGCAGTGAGTTGTGAACAGGCGCACACTTTATTGACAATCTGGACCGTCTCTTCCTAAAATTATCCGCCGCCAAACAGACGGATGCAAACGGCGTCAAAACCTCCAGCAAAAAGGCAAAAGTGCAAAGCGCGAAAAATCACTCACCAAAGCTAATGTACCAAATAAACATACAACGTGCACAAACACGGAACATGGAAATATAGCCTGGCGCGTCACAATAACCACATAACAACAAACAATTTCACACAAAGACATGGAGGGGAACAGAGGAATAAATACATGCAGGGAATGAAAACCAGGTGTGCAGGGAACAAGACAAAACAAATGGAACAATGAAAAATGGAGCGGCGATGGCTAGAAAGCCAAGGAGAGGAGCCGACTTCGGCGGAGGTCGTGACAGCATGCATTTAGTTTTACTAGCGTTTAAGAGCAATTGGAGGCCACGGAAGGAGTGTTGTATGGCATTGAAGCTTGTTTGGAGGTTTGTTAACACAGTGTCCAAAGAAGGGCCAGATGTACACAGAATGGTGTTGTCGGCGTAGAGTTGGATCAAAGAATCACCCGCAGCAAGATTGATATATACAGAGAAAAGAGTCGGCCAGAGAATTGAACCCTGTGGCACCCCCATAGAGACTGCCAGCGTTCCGGACAACAGGCCATCCGATTTGACACACTGAACTTTATCTGAGAAGTAGTTAGTGAACCAGGCGAGGCAGTCATTAGAGAAACCAAGGCTCTGGAGTCTGTCAATAAGAATACTGTGATTGACAGAGTCGAAAGTCTTGGCCAGGTCGATGAAGATGCACAGTACTGTTTTTTATCGATGGTGGTTGTGATATAGTTTAGGACCTTGAGCGTGGCTGAGGTACACCCGTGACCAGCTTGGAAACCGGACTGCATAGTGGAGACGGTACGGTGGGATTCGAGCTGGTCGGTGATCTGTTCACTTGGCTTTCGAAGACTTTAGAAAGGCCTGGCACGATGGATATAGGTCTGTAACCTCTTTGAAGAGGGGGATGACCTCGGCCGCTTTCCAATCTTTAGGAATCTCAGACAATATGAAAGAGTGGTTGAACAAACTAGTAATAGGGGTTGTGACAATGGCGGCGGATAATTTTAGGAAGAGACGGTCCAGATTGTCAAGCTGATTTGTAGGGATCCAGATTCTGTAGCTCTTTCAGGACATCAGCTGTCTGGATTTGGTTGAAGGATAAGCCGGGGAGGGGGGGGGGGGTAGGACCAGTTGCTGCAGGGGGTGCAGAGCTGTTTGCAGGGGGTTTGGGTAGCCAGGTGGAAAGTGTGGCCAGCCGTAGAGAAATGCTTATTGAAATTCTCGGTGATCTTGGATTTATTTGTGGTGACAGTGTTTCCTAGCCTCAGTACAGTGGGCAGCTGAGAGGGGGTACTCTTGTTCTCCATGGACTTTACAGTGTCCCAAAACTTTTTGGAATTAGTGCTGCAGGATGCAAATTTCTGTTTGAAAAAGCTAGCCTTTGCTTTCCTAACTGACTGTGTATATTGGTTCCTGACTTCCCTGAAAAGTTGCAAATCGCGGGGACTATTCAAAGCTAGTGCAGTGCACCACAGGATGTTTTTGTGCTGGTCAAGGGCAGTCAAGTCTGGAGTGAACTAAGGGCTATATCTGTTCTTAGTTCTGAATTTTTTGAAAGGGGCGAGTTTATTTAAGATGGAGAGGAAGGCACTTTTGAAGAACAACCAGGCATCCTCTACTGATTGTACTTGGGGTTGTACTTGGTAGGTTCCTTGATAATTTGTGTGAGATTGAGGGCATCTAGGTTAGATGGGTGTTAAGCATATCCCAGTGTAGGTCACTGTATGGTATGTCTGTAGGAAAACAACAGTCTGCCCTGACCAAAAATACTTTTCTGAACACTGGCAGACAAAAACACAAACATCATCCAACCAATGACCCCTCCCAGCATTCCATTATCCTTTGACTTAACCAAAGCATCCAATGGCAAGCAGCCAAATGAAACATCATGTTTGAGACTGGAAGGCTACCTGCCAGTAATATGGGCTGTGAAAACAATTATCCTCTTAAACGTTGGTCTGTCTCTTTGCCTGCCTATCTATCAGCCCTGACTGATAAACCCTAACCCCCTTTCCAACCCATAGGCAACCCATTCCTAAAAACACCATCATACATCCTGGTGACTAATTTCTCGCGCCTTTTTGGAAACGGTCGGACCCGTTGAAATGTTTCCTCTCACTTGTTTTACTTGCTGCTACAACTTGATCCCAAAACTCATATTCCATAACAGTTTCAGTAAGCACATGACAGAAACTTACAAGAAGAAATCCACCAAACCCACTGCAATAAACTGATGTGACTGAGCATACTTTTTCTATTAGACCAGTCAGTGTGTGGTGATACAGACAGTGATGATTCCACGCCAGCGTAGCCCGGAAATATTTGTGGTAATTCTCATATAGTAACGTCATTGGAATGAAGGGTTTCACAGGCTTTTTAAAATTGGTATCACTAACCATTTTTTGGAAAATCATGAAAGTGGCCATTTTAGGCCCTTTTTAGCCCTATACATGCCTTCTATGAGACTCTATGATCTGTGAACCGTACATGATACAGACAACATCTTGGTGTCATTATACTCCTTTGTTCTCACAAATATGGAGTATTTCTAGATTCTGAAATACAAAATCGTCACATAAATTTATTCAACATTAAAAATATAAATATGATCTCAAAATTAACCTTTTTGATTTAGCTATATTTTTACATTTTATATTTGTAACAATATGTTCTTCAAACATGTCAAATTTCCAGAGTGGGCTCTCAGGTACTTTTAATGATATGACTAATTTCACACATAGAAATTGACATT
This sequence comes from Oncorhynchus mykiss, assembly GCF_057628025.1. NCBI lineage: Eukaryota > Metazoa > Chordata > Actinopteri > Salmoniformes > Salmonidae > Oncorhynchus > Oncorhynchus mykiss. The sequence continues at coordinate 33,300,649 of NC_143042.1, forward strand.
ATTGTTCATTAACCAATCACAGCACTCCTTTAGGATTGCACATTCAGCAAATCACCAGCAGAGGGAGTTCCCTTTGAATCCATTTTCCCATTCACTGTGTTGGTGGTTCTCCTTAAATGTATAATATTTTACAAATGACCAGCGAGCCCACTATGGAAATGTGACACACTTGTAGAGTATATTGTTCCAAACAATGTTTTAAAATTAACAAAATCAAAAAGGGTACATTTAAAAAAAAGATATATTCATATGTTTAATTTTGAGTAAATGAATGTGAAAATTGTATTTCAGAGTCGGGACATACATCATATTTTAGAGAGCAGTTGTCACGTTCGTCGTAATGATGAGACCAAGGTGCAGCGTGAGTAGAGTTCCACATAATTTTAATAAACCCGAAACTCACTGAACAAAAACAACAACCAAACGAAAAGTGAAGCTACCGTTGTGCACTCAGGCAACTAAATGTAGACAGGATCCAACACCAGAAAGTGGGAAAAATGGCTGCCTAAATATGATCCCCAATCAGAGACAACGATAAACAGCTGTCTCTGATTGGGAACCATATCAGGCCAACATAGAAATACACAACATAGAATGCCCACCCCAAATCACACCCTGACCTAACCAAACAGAGAAATAAAGGTCAGGGCGTGACAGCACTATAAGGAGTATAATGAAACCAAGATGTTGTCTGTATCATGTAGGTTCACAGATCATAAGGTCTTACAGTAGGCATGTATAGGGCTAAAAAGGGCCTAGAATTTCCAGAATCGTCATGATTTTCTCAAAAATGGTTTGTGATACAAAATATGTTTTATGCGAGAATTGCCAGAGCAACCTGAGAAACAAAAAATATTTTTGGCCTACATCGGCATGGAATTGCCCAGAGGCTGTGGTTTTAGAAGAGAGGAGACTTCAATTGCTCATACTCACTACAGTGCTGCATCAGTTTTTCCCATCTTTCCCCTCTCTCCTTTGGGTGCTCCCCGAGGATGACGTTAACTGGGGCCCATGATTCAGTGTGTGTGTGTGTGTGTGTGTGTGTGTGTGTGTGTGTGTGTGCGTGAGTGCGTGCGTGCCCATGATTCATAGCGGGTTGGTTTGGGGTGTGTGTCAGAACAGGGACAGGGAGTCACTTAGTATCCTTGTGAGTCCTGAGACGTTTAGCCACAGAGTACACAGAGTCCCTCAGCCTGACTCAAACTCTCAGTGGAGACCTCACTGTTGATCTCTCTTTCGCTCACTCACTTTCTCTCTCTCACTGGAGGCTCTCAGACTCTGTGGTTCTCTATCCTCTCAATATCTCTCTTCCTCTCTGTCTCTTATTTCTCTTTCTTACTATTTCTAACTGGGTATTTCTCTCTATATTGCTCTTTCTCTCCTCTGACACTATCACTCTCTGGCTCAATGTGTCTCCTAGCATCTCTCTCTCTCTCTCTCTCTCTCTCTCTGTCTCTCTCTCTCTCTCTCTCTCTCTCTCTCTCTCTCTCTGTCGTTCCCTGCCTATTGCTGTTTCATTCTCTCTTTCCTTCTCTCCATTCTTGCCATTTCTATATCTCTCTCCTTTTTCCCTGTCCTGTCTCTCTGTCTCTCTCCCCATCTCTCTCTATTTCCTTCTCTGTTTCTGAAAGCCCTAGTACATCAGCTCTTCTCTGAGTCAGTAATAAACACGACTGTGTGTTCCTTACCTACCCTCTCTCTTCCACTCCCTAACTCCTCCTCTGTCTGTTGCATAATCAAGTGAGTGTTCGGGCTGTGTGTACAGTAGTGATAACTGTGTGTGTGTGTGTGTGTGTGTGTGTGTGTGTGTGTGTAACTATGGTCTGCTAAATGCAGCTTTCCTTCCACTTGATTATGTAAAGCACTGCTCTTAGTTACACATCATGCGTTTGGATTGGTTCACCACTTCAGTGTATTTAGGTTTAGTGTACTACTGCCTACGGTTAAGAAAGTGGACATGGAAATCTGTTTTGCTACATGGAGCTCGGGAAGTGTAACAGTCTTGATAAGGGTGTAAATTGTAGGTTTTCTAAATCCTGTTTGTGTGTGTGTGTGTGTGTGTGTGTGTGTGTGTGTGTGTGTGTGTGTTTGGGGGATTGGAGGGCAAGGGTTTAAATTGTGCAGTATTGTGAAATCATAATAAAAGTCTGGTAGCAGCAGTTGTGATGGGTGTGTAGCATGACTCTGTGTGTGTGTGTGTGTGTGTGTGTGTGTGTGTGTGTGTGTGTGTGTGTGTGTGTGTGTGTGTGTGTGTGTGTGTGTGTGTGTGTGTGTGTGTGTGTGTGTGTGTGTGTGTGAGTGTGTGTGTGTGTGTGTGTCACGACATACTGCCCATTCATATGGTTGCGTCAAGACTTAAATGGAAAGAGCTCTTTAAAACACCTGCAATGACTCACACCAGGTGCAATTACTTGGTGATTTTCTCACTCTCTTTCAATTTATCTCCCTATCCCCCCTCTCTCCCACTCTTTATTCTCTCTCTCTCTCTCCATCTACCTCAGCCCCCCCCCCTCTGTCTTTGTAAAGCTTGTAAATGGATTGCCAGAGTCCCTTTCTGATAAAATGCATAATTTCATATCAGCGTTGGACAGTATAACATTCTTTTGTGAGTTAAGAAAGTGGACATGATAAATCTATTTTGCTACACGGAGCTGGGATAATGTAACAGTCTTGATTAAAGTGTAAATTGTAGGCTTTTCTAAATCCTGTGTGTGTGTGTGTGTGTGTGCGTGCGTGCGTGCGTGCGTGCGTGCGTGCGTGCGTGCGTGCGTGTGTGTGTGTGCAAGTTAGTTGTATACACCGTCCAACCAAATGCAGAAATTGCTTGCAGGTTCCTTCTCGACAATGCAATAGCAATAAGAAATAAGAAAAGATAAGAATACGAACGTAAAGGAAATGGTTCAGTAGAATATAATAAACATGTTAGAGTGAGGATACAGTTTTTTACAATCCCTTTGGCACTAATTTCAGAACCTTGTGGTCATTTTTCAAAACTCTAGACACAAAACTCAAAACGGTCATCACTTGTAACACAGGCTGTCCAATGTTCAAAACATTGCATTGTGCATTCATATCTTTAAAGAAACCTTGCACTTGCAGAATCATTGGTTCTGCAACCATATAAGAATAAAGTAATAGGATTGTGGGTTTTTTGTCCGAGGTCTCTCTCCCTCACACACACTCACACATGTTGCTTTAGCTCCCTCCCAAAGCAATGTATGATTGGGGTCACAAAGTGAAATCCTGCTTGGCATTTTATCTTAATGGACATTACACAGCAGACCGAGATGTCTGTGTCCCAACTGGCAATGGCGCAATATGTCTTGAATAAAATTAGTGCAATATGTAGTTAATAGGGTGCCAGTTGGGACGCATCCCATGAACGCGTGAATAGTCTCTCTTATTGTTAAGGGTCTGTCATTGTTGCATATGAGAACAAGTGGAGTGTGAGGGTGTTCACACTGAGAAAATGGATGCAACATTTCAAGCCAACATTTTCAGGAAATGCATATAGTTCAAAACCTTAAATCTTCCGAATATGGTATTTTTGTCAGAGAGAGAGAGAGAGAGAGAGAGAGAGAGAGAGAGAGAGAGAGAGAGAGAGAGAGAGAGAGAGAGAGAGAGAGAGAGAGAGACATAGAGAGATAGAGAGAGAGAGAGAGAGAGACATAGAGAGATAGAGAGAGAGAGAGAGAGAGAGAGAGAGAGAGAGAGAGAGAGAGAGACATAGAGAGATAGAGAGAGACATAGAGAGATAGAGAGAGAGAGAGAGAGAGAGAGAGAGAGAGAGAGAGAGAGAGAGAGAGAGAGAGAGAGAGAGAGAGAGAGACATAGAGACATAGAGACATAGAGACATAGAGACATAGAGACATAGAGACATAGAGACATAGAGATAGAGAGAGAGAGAGAGAGAGAGAGAGGAGAGAGAGAGAGAGAGAGAGAGAGAGAGAGAGAGAGAGAGAGAGAGAGAGAGAGAGGAGAGAGAGAGAGAGAGAGAGAGACATAGAGAGAGAGAGAGAGAGAGAGAGAGAGAGAGAGACATAGAGATAGAGAGAGAGAGAGAGAGAGAGAGAGAGAGACAGAGAGAGAGAGAGAGAGAGACAGAGAGAGAGAGAGAGAAGAGAGAGAGAGAGAGAGAGAGAGAGAGAGAGAGAGACAGAGAGAGAGAGAGAGAGAGAGAGAGAGAGAGAGAGAGACATAGAGAGAGAGAGAGAGAGAGAGAGAGAGAGAGAGACATAGAGAGAGAGAGAGAGAGAGAGAGAGAGAGAGAGAGAGAGAGAGAGACATAGAGATAGAGAGAGAGAGGAGAGAGAGAGAGAGAGAGAGAGAGAGACATAGAGAGAGAGAGAGAGAGAGAGAGAGAGAGAGAGAGAGAGAGAGAGAGAGAGAGAGACATAGAGAGAGAGAGAGAGAGAGAGAGAGAGAGAGAGAGAGAGAGAGACAGAGAGAGACAGAGAGAGAGAGAGAGAGAGAGAGAGAGAGAGAGAGAGGAGAGACAGAGAGAGACGAGAGAGAGAGAGAGAGAGAGAGAGAGAGAGAGAGAGAGAGACATAGAGATAGAGGAGAGAGAGAGAGAGAGAGAGAGAGAGAGAGAGAGAGAGAGAGAGAGACGAGAGAGAGACAGAGAGAGACAGAGAGAGAGAGAGAGAGAGAGAGAGAGAGAGAGAGAGAGAGAGAGAGAGAGAGAGAGAGAGAGAGAGAGAGAGAGAGAGAGAGAGAGAGAGAGAGACGAGAGAGAGAGAGAGAGAGAGAGAGAGAGAGAGAGAGAGAGAGAGAGAGACAGAGATAGAGAGAGAGAGAGAGAGAGAGAGAGAGACTAGAGATAGAGAGAGAGAGAGAGAGAGAGAGAGAGAGAGAGAGAGAGAGACATAGAGAGAGAGAGAGAGAGAGAGAGAGAGAGAGAGAGAGAGAGAGAGAGAGAGAGAGAGAGAGAGAGAGAGAGAGAGAGAGAGAGAGAGAGAGAGAGAGAGAGAGAGACAGAGAGAGAGAGAGAGAGAGAGAGGAGAGAAGAGAGAGAGAGAGAGAGAGAGAGAGAGACAAGAGAGAGAGAGAGAGAGAGAGAGAGAGAGAGAGAGAGAGAGAGAGAGAGAGATAGAGAGAGAGAGAGAGAGAGAGAGACATAGAAATAAATATGTCAGACTTACTGTAAAATAGAACTTGTAAAGTGGAATTCCACGCCAGCGGGAGCAGAAATATTTTTGGTATCTCAGATTGTTCTGGCAATTCTCACATAGAAACTTTTTGGCTTTTTTTATTTGTATCACAAAAACATTTTTGAAAATCAGGATGAATGTGGACATTTTCTAGATTCTGAAATAAAAATGTTGACATGTTGACATTCAACATTCAAAATATTCATATCTCAACTACCCTTTTGGATTTTATTCATTGTAAGACACTGTTTTGAACAACTTACTCTATAAGCACATCACATTTATGATGATGTGTGATACATTTTATGAGCACCACCAAACACAGTGAATGGGAAAATGGATTCAAAGGGTATGTATAGGTCTAACAATTTTTTTCAATAAATGTAAAAAGCATGCTAAACATTCTTCCTCCCAATGAAGTTATTTCAGAGGAAGAGTTGAGAGTTGCCAGAACAATCTGAGATACCCAAAATATTTGTCCAAATAAGCATAATCATATTTATCTTAGTTTTATTTTTACCCCCCTTTTTCGTAGCATCCAATTGTTAGTAGTTACTGTCTTGTCTCATCGCTACAACTCCTATATGGGCTCGGGAGAGACGAAGGTCGAGAGTCATGCGTCCTTCAAAACACAACCCAACCAAGCCGCACTGCTTCCTTCTTAACACAGCGCACATCCAACCCGGAAGCCAGCCGCACCAATGTATCGGAGGAAACAATGTGAACCTAGCGACCTGGTCAGCGTGCACTACCGGTCTGCCACAGGAGTCGCTAGTGCGCGATGAGACAAGAATATCCCTACCGGCCAAGCCCTCCCTAGCCCGGACGGCGCTAGGCCAATTGTGCGTCGCCCCATGGACCTCCCGGTCACGGCCGGCTGCGACAGAGCCTGGGCTCAAGCCCAGAGTCTCTGATGGCACAGCCTTAGACCCCTGCGCCACCCGGGAGGCCCCTTCATATTCATTTTTCAGGCAACGTTTCTAGTAAATGCAAGATATCAAATGTCTAAGATACAGTTGAAGTCGGAAGTTTACATACACCTTAGCAAAATACATTTAAACTCAGTTTTTCACAATGCCTGACATTTAATCCTGGTAAAAATTCCCTGTCTAAGGTCAGTTAGGATCATCACTTTTTTTAAAGAATGTGAAATGTCAGAATAATAGTGCTTTTATTTCTTTCATCACATTCCCAGTGGGTCAGAAGTTTACATACCCTCAATTTGTATTTGGTAGCATTGCCTTTAAATTGTTTAACTTGGGTCAAATGTTTTGGGAAGCCTTCCACAAGCTTCCCACAATAAGTTGGGTGAATTTTGGCCCATTCCTCCTGACAGAGCTGGTGTAACAGAGTCAGATAGGCCTCCTTGCTCGCACATTCTTTTTCAGTTCTTTTTCAGTTATTTTTCAGTTCTTTGCCCCCATGTGCAGTTGCAAACCATAGTCTGGCTTTTTTATGGAGGTTTTGGAGCGGTGGCTTCTTCCTTGCTGAGCGGCCTTTCAGGTTATGTTGATATAGGACTTGTTTTACTGTGGATATAGATACTTTTGTACCTGTTTCCTCCAGCATCTTCACAAGGTCCTTGCTGTTGTTCTGGGATTGATTTGCACTTTTCGCACCAAAGTACGTTCATCTCTTGGAAACAGAACGCGTCTCCTTGCTGAGCGGTATGACGGCTGCGTGGTCCCATGGTATTTATACTTGCATACTATTGTTTGATCAGGTTAATGTGTTACCTTCAGGCATTTGGAAATTTCTCCCAAGGATGAACCAGACTTGTGGAGGTCTACAATTTTTTTCTTAGGCCTTGGCTTACTTCTTTAGATTTTCCCATAATGTCAAGCAAAGATGCACTGAGTTTGAAGGTAGGCCTTGAAATACATCCACAGGTACACCTCCAATTGACTCAAACTATGTCAATTAGCCTATCAGAAGCCTCTAAAGCCATGACATCATTTTCTGGAATTTTCCAAGCTGTTTAAAGGCACAGTCAACTTAGTGTATGTAAACTTCTGACCTACTGGAATTGTGATACATTAAATTAAATTATGTCCTCATAGGGTACAGTTGTAGTGGTCACTTTGTAAGTTAGATTTCATTTGAACAGCTGGGGAGCCTGTAGTAGTGAATGGTAAAGTCATCTACAGGGACATATTAGGAGGCTGACACATAAAAGAGTCGTAGAGCTAGTAGAAATCTATGGCTCAGTATTTTTGTAAAAGAGAGAAAGAAATTAGGAGAGAGTGAGAGAAAGGGACAAACAGAGAGAGAGAGAGAGAGAGAGAGAGAAATTAGAGAAAATAAAATTAAATGAAAAATATATTTTTGCTGTAGTGGAAATCAGCCAAGGGTCATTCAGGTAGAACGAGTCTGCGCGACGATTAATGCCTTATCCATGGCTACACGTTCGATGAATAATTGTTCCCAGTGTCTAATTCATTTATTTTCTGACTCATATCGTCTATACATAGCCCAAGAGAAAACCAGGGGGTATGCCAAATAGCATTATATATATATGACACACATACTCACGCACATGTGTGCGCACACACACACACACACACACACACACACACACACACACACACACACACACACACACACACAAACATAGAAGCATAGTCATAGACACGTGTGTCATGATATCTTTGGCATTCTGGGGTCAAAATGACAACGAACACAGGAAATGGGAAGAGCATCACGCACACGACAAATTAGAGATGTATGTCCTGACATAAGACGAAAAGTATGTACACACTATAATTATTCTAAAGAATGCCCAAAGCCAATAGTATTACTGTTATTTTGGAACAGAACAACACCATAATAGATTTCTTATGTGTGTCACATAAATAATATGTTTTTTCCCCAGAACATTGGACCAGTAAATAACGTAATGGTCAAGGTCTGTCTGTAAAATCACACAGAGCATTGCAAGATTTTTTATCCAGCTAGGCACCACACCTGACCAACTATGCTAATTGATCAGCTCAGTGATTGCCTAAATTCAACACACCTGGTCTCTCAGATGCAAATACAACAAACACACTAGCCCTATTTCTCTGAGCTTCATAGGACACATTCTGCTATTTCTCTGATTCTATTTAGGGTGAAATGAGATTAGGAATGGTGTTGACGGTGATGATGACGAGGATGATAAGTATGAAGGTGATGATGATCATCATCATCTGGGTTAAAGTGTCTGCTAAATGTTATAAGTATGAACATAGTGGAAATTCCTGAATGACTCTTGCTACAGTAGTCTACAGTGAGAGTTAGTGGGTAGAGTTAGGCAAGGGGAAGTTGGGGTTAGGCTTTTGGTCTCTGATCTGGATTAGTAAGAGACCTCCAGGGGAAAGTAAGAGATAGTTTCTTATTGGGAAATAACTGATTAATGGCCACACCGTTGCATCAGGCATGGTTGGTGGTCTTCAAAAACGATTGCAGGGTATGTGTGTGTGTGTGTGTGTGTGTGTGTGTGTGTGTGTGTGTGTGTGTGTCGGGGGGGGTGAGAAAGAGAGAAGGAGAGAGAGATAATAGTTGAATCCCACCACAGCAGTACTACAAGGTTGGAAAGTTTCTTTGACTACATTGCCCCCATCTGGAACAAAAGTGATATTACATGAAACTGGGTGATAAATCTTATCTATATGTTATTCGTTGGCTGATTGTTCCCAACTCATAGGAATCCCCACCCAGTTGACTACTTTAAAATGGTCGAAGCCCTCAATGCCAATGTCCATGCTGAAATGGGCTATACCCATGATGAGTCCTCTATCTATTTGGCAACAACAATATATTTTTCTCAAAGTTGCCAATATTCCCTTATATCTGTACATTCCTGTAATACCTACATGTTTCAAGCAGACCACCATAGTCTCCGTGCCCAAGAATGTCAAGGTAACCTGCATAAATGACTATCGGGTCTGTAGCCATGAAGTGCTTTGAAAGGCCGGTCATGGCTCACATCAACACCATCCTCCCGGAAACCCTAGATCCATTCCAATATGTATACCGCCCCAACGGATCCACAGATGACACAATCTCGATTGCTCTCGACACTGCCCTTTCTCACCTGGACAAAAGGAACACCTATGTGAGAATGCTGTTTATTGACTAGAGCTCAGCGTTCAACACCATAGTGCCCTCAAAGTTAATCACTAAGATAAGGACCCTGGGACTAAACACCTCCCTCTGCAACTGGATCCTGGACTTCCTGACAGGCTGCCACCAGGTAGTAAGGGTTGGCAACAACACATCTGCCATGCTGATCCTCAACACTGGGGCCCCTCAGGGGTGTGTGCTTAGTCCCCTCCTGTACTCCCTGTTCACCCATGACGGCGTGGCCAAGCACCACTCCAACACCATCATTCATTTTGCTGACAACACAATAGTGGTAGGCCTGATCACCGACAAAAGAAAGCCTATAAGGCGGAGGTCATAACCTGGCAGTGTGGTGCCAGGACAACAACCTCTCCACAACGTGAGCAGAACAATGGAGTTGATCGTGGACTACAGGAAAAGGAGTCCTGAACACGTTCCCATTCACATCGACAGGGCATTTATCGTGCTTGTAAACACATTATATTGTTCAAAAAACATATTGACATATTGCGTTTTGTAAATAATGTTTTGTTGTTGCATTTAACTGCAAAAAATGTTGTTATCGAGGTCATTTCCTTAGTAAGTGACGTTCGAGGTCGGCATGTGGAAGAAGTGGGAGCTCAGATGAGTTACCCACTAGTAATTACCAATTGGATTGGCGTTCAAGTAGATTTTTCCCCGGTCGTATGTGGTATATTTCCACTCCTCACTTGGTTACGAACGCAGCATTATACTGACTGTTGATGTCCCCAGGCGGTCCAAAAATCACACCCAGCCCAATAACTTGACATTTCAGGTGGATTTTCAAACAGCTTTTACACTAGAAGTGTATTATCAAAATGTTCACAATTTCCCAGTATTATTACAACCTCATAGTGTGGAAATACTGTCAAAAAAAATGGGGGACTGCGCTGCCCCTTTAAATGATCTGGATTTACCAGGGAGAACAACCTCCCCCTCTCATTGAAGCCACAAAAGTTCAAGGCCGACTGCAGTACTGCAGGCATTATTAGCAGGTTAGGGTTAGGATATAGGGTAGGGGTTAAGGTTATGTTTAGGGTTAGGGTTTAGGGTAGGATGTCGCAACAATCCCGCATAGCACTAACTGTTATCAGAGAGGAAGAAGCAAAGCAAGAGGTCTTCTTATGTTTTGCTACTTGAGGCTTATTTGATCTAATAGATGTTTCGTAATTGTTTGGTTGTTATGAACCTGTACCCCCGCACACTGACTCGGTACCGGTGCCCCCTATCTATAGCCTCATTATTGTTATTCTTATTGTGTTACTTTTTATTATTACATTTTATTTTCTTGAACTGCACTGTTGGTTAAGGGCTTGTAAGTAAACATTTCACGGTAAAGTCTATTGGGCGCATGTGACAAATAAAGTTTGATTTGATCTGAATGCACTGATATAAGTTGATGCACATATCATGGATATAATGGATATTGCCATTGAGGGCTTCCGCAGAGATATTAGAGAAAGGAGGAGATAGGAATCCCATTGGGCAGTGAATGGAGGAACGTATATCACCTCACCCAGCAGACTGTCGACTAATTGCGTTCAAGTTGTCATGTGGTTTCTAAGCTAATCGTCACGCAATCCATTCTCAAAGTCAGGGTATGAGTCCAGAAACCTGCCTATTTTCCTCAAAAGTACATACTGTAATGTCACGATTCTAAAGCTATACAATATTACAGGAAACATGTTAATTATCTGACATCTCAGAAAATATTTTTAATGTTAACAAAATGTATGGTACTATTGGGTTTTTGAGCTAGTGCCCAATTGACTCCTTGAAGGAGAGCTCTCCTTGTCCCAGAATCACTCAGAACACACCGCACGGCCCATTGACAACGTATGGGCAATGTACACAATGGGTGTTAATACGATTCCAATGGAGTTTCCCATCTCCTCAAAACTCTGTCTTCTACCATTTTAAAGGACACCACAGAGGAAGTTGCCGCCACTATTTCGATTACTGGTGGGTGGTAACATTAAAATATAACCCAACACTACAACCAAACGTAGGCTAAAAATCATTTGTATGTCATATCATGGGAAAAATACACCGCTTCCACAGGAATTTCCACAAAGTGGGCAGTTCGGATATGTCACTTCATGCCCAAATATATCATACTTTGACTAAAATCATGATTTATTGACTTGGCCTTTGTCTATCAGCTCGAAAAGTGTAATTCTACTGGTGTGGAAGTTTAAAGCAGTCAACTAGGTGAGGATTCCTATGAGTTGGGAGCAATCAGCCAATGAAGAAGAAGAAGCGGAGCGGGTCGAGCGCTTCAAGTTCCTTGGTGTCCACACCACTAACAAACTATCATGGTCCAAACACACCAAGATAGTTGTGAAGATGACACTAAAACGCGTACTCTCAACCAGGCAGTGTCAGGGTAAGGCCCTAAAAATTGTCAAAGACTCTAGCCACCCAAGTCATAGACTGATCTCTCTGCTACTGCATGGCAAGCGGTACGAAAGGCTCCTTAAACAGCTTCCACTCCTAAGCCATAAAACTGCGAAGCAGTTAATCAAATGTCTACCCGGACTATTTGCACTGATCCCCTTTTTTTACTCTGCTGCTAGTCGCTGTTTATTATCTATGCATAGTCACTTTACCCCACCTACATGTACATATTACCTCAATTACGTCAACGAACCTGTTCAGCTGCACATTGACTCAGTACCGGTACCCCCTGGATATAGCCTCATTAATGTTATTTTATTGTTTGAATTTTGTTTTATTTGTGTTTTATTTTTGTAAATATTTTATGACTTACTATTAAAAAAACACTGCATTGTTGGTTAGTTAAGGGCGTGTAAGTAAGCATTTCACGGTAATGTCTACACCTGTTTATTTGGTGCATGTGACAAATACAATTTGATTTGATTTGAAGAAACATTTTTTGCAGTATGCGCTACAGACAGCTATATAGGTCTGCAAATACAGAACTAGTAAAGGCCAAGTGCACTACTTTTGTGAGAAAAAAACACAACAATTTAGCCAAAATTTCGTCAACATTTCCAAAATGTGCAGGCCGCCTTTGATCAAAGTTCTGCGCGAGACGACAGACGCCCAATTACCAAAGATATTTATTACTGACTGCTTCTGTCTGTAGATTATGTGTTTCTGAGCATGAATTTAGCTAGCTAATGTCGCCATGACTTTGTCTGTGTGATCTGGGATTGATATTGGAGAGGCAGTTTCGACCTAACTTCATACTGTACTGTTTTTTTCTATAGCACAGATACAGAGAGGAATCCTCTATCTATCTCTATGGCCTGTTGTTCACATATCCCTCTCATTGGCTAGATCATTGGCCTGATCACGCCTCCTCCTGCCTGTCTTCCATATTTTTATTTCCATTGTTAGCGCGCTCACTCGAATATAATGTAAATATAATAGGCAATATTTATGTTACGTCTCCATGAGACGCCCTTTCATTTGGCTTCAGTGCGATATTGAGTTTTAACGTAGGAATGAATGGTGTCACGTGATCAATGGCTTTGTCCGTTCATACAAACTATTCGTTTAACTACAAACATTGATAACCTTGTGCTACATAGTTAACAATACGTTATCTATATGATAAATGTGGCATGCACAGGCGTCGTGGCTTAGTTGGTTTAAGCACCTGTCTAATAAACAGGAGATCCTAGGTTCAAATATCAATGGTGCACTTCAACTTTGAGCGAAGAGGCTTCTTCCTCTCTGATTTGACACGATAGACACCAGCTATTGCATCAGATACTCGATTCTGATTGGCTTGAAAGTTTAAAAAATGCTTTAACTATTGCATGTCTTGTGATATTGATAATTTGTTTCCACAGTTTGTGTGTTTAAAACTCTGTGGTTAAAATATCCAGAGAGGAAAAGCCAAAGCCAGTCAGTACAGTGGTTTTAGAAAGTATTCATACCCCTTGTTGTGTTACAGCCTGAATTCAAAATGGATTCAATTGTTGTTTTTTTCACTCTCACCCATCTACACACAATAATCCATAATGACAAAATTGCTAATTTCTTTTAAATGAAATACAGAAATATCTCATTTACATAAGTATGCACACCCCTAAGTCAATACATGTTAGAATCACCTTTGGCAGAGATTACAGCTGTGGATCTTTCTGGGTGAATCTATAAGAGCTTTGCACACCTGGAATAAACAATATTTGCACATTATTATTTTCAAAATTCTTCAAGCTCTGTCAAATTGGTTGTTGATCATTGCTAGACAACCATTTTCAAGTCTTGCGATAGATTTTCAAGCAGATTTAAGTCAAAACTATTACTCGGCCGCTCTAGAACATTCACTGTCTTCTTGGTAAGCAACGCCAGTGTAGATTTTGCCTTGTGTTTTAGGTTATTGTCCTGCTGAAAAGGTCAATTCATCTCCCAATGTCTGGTGGAAAGCAGAATGAACCAAGTTTTCCTCTAGGATTTTGCCTGTGCTTAACTCCATTCCGTTTCTTTTTTTATCTGGAAAAACTCCCCAGTCCTTAACGATTACAAGCATACCCATAACATGATGCAGCAACCACTATGCTTGGAAATATGGAGAGTGGTACTCAGTAATGTGTTGGATTTGCCCCAAACATAACACTTTGTATTCAGAACAAAAAGTGAATTGCTTTGCCACATTTTTTGCAGTTTTACCTTAGTGACTGTCTGCAAACAGGACGCATGTTTTGGAGTATTTCTATTCTGTACAGGCTTCCTTATTTTCACTTTGTTATATTAGGTTAGTATTGTGGAGTAACAACAATGTTACTCCACATCCTTAGTTTTCTCCTTAGTTTTCTCCTATCATATCCATTAAATTCCATAACTGTTTTAAAGTCACTGTTGGCATCTTGGTGAAATCCTTGAAAGGTGCCATTCCTCTCCAGCAACTGAGTTAGGAAAGACGCCTGTATCTATATAGTGACTGAGCATATTGATACACCATCCAAAGTATAATTAATCACTTCACCATATTCAAAGGGATGTTGAATGTCGTCTTTTTTTTTTACCCATCTACCAATAGGTGCCCTTCTTTGCGAAGCATTGGAAAACCTCCCGGGTCTTTGTGGTTGAATCTGTGTTTGAAATTCAATGTGTGGGGTACAGAGATGAGGTAGTGATTATGTGACTTGTTAAGCACATTTGACCTCATAAACCTATTTAGGCTTGCCATGACAAAGGGGTTGAATACTTATTGACTCATTCCACTTTGACATTATGAAACTCTGAAGGGGAACAAAGTACGTGAGGATGGCTGAGGAGTGGTCTGGAGGTGGTGTCTGTCCCCAGTCAGGAAGTTTTTTTTTTTTTTAAGCTTGAAAAAGCTTTTTCCTGCTATCTAGAGCCATATCCATTATTCTTAATTCTATTTAAAATATATATATATATTTTTCTGCATATGTCTGTCTGTCTGTCTGTCTGTCTGTCTGGTGACAGGTGGCTATTTTTTTTAAAGAAACTAAATATACTTCTCTGCATCTCTGCTAAAATCTGGGTAAATGATTGAAAGGATGTGAGTCTTTTTCAGTACATTTAGTAATTTAGTAAGTCTAGAAATCTTGCCAGCAGGAATGCCAGCTAAGATAGTTAGACACATACACGTGTTTAGCAGATGTTATTTCAGGTGTAGCGAAATGCTTGTGTTTCTTGCTCCAACAGTGCAGTAATATCTGACAAGTAATATCTAACAGTTTCACAATACAAACAATACACACAAATCTAAAGTAAAGGAATGGAATTAAGAATATATAAATATTTGGATTAGCAATGTAAGCGCAGCAGAGACTAAGTTTCAGTAGAATAGGATAGAATACAGTAGATACATACAGTTGAAGTTGGAAGTTTACATACACTTAGGTTGGAGTCATTAAAACTCGTTTTTCAACCACTCCACAAATTTCTTGAAAACAAACTAGTTTTGGCAAGTCGGTTAGGACATCTACTTTGTGCATGACACAAGTAATTTTTCCAACAATTGTTTACAGACAGATTATTTCACTTATAATTCACTGTATCACAATACCAGTGGGTCAGAAGTTTACATACAGTAAGTTGACTGCGTCTTTAAACAGCTTGGAAAATTCCAGAAAATTATGTCATGTCTTTAGAAGCTTCTGAAAGGCTAATTGATATCATTTGAGTCAATTGGAGGTGTACCTGTGGATGTATTTCAAAGCCTACCTTTAAACTCAGTGCCTCTTTGCTTGACATCATAGGAAAATCAAAAGAAATCAGCCAAGACCTCAGCAATTTCCAAACGCCTGAAGGTACCACGTTCATCTGTACAAACAATAGTACACAAGTATAAACACCATGAGACCACGCAGCCGTCATACCGCTCAGGAAGGAGACGCATTCTGTCTCCTAGAGATAAATGTACTTTGGTGCGAAAAGTCAATCCCAAAACAACAGCAAAGGACCTTGTGATGATGCTGGAGGAAACAGATACAAAAGTACCTATAGCCACAGTAAAACAAGTCTTATATCGACATAACCTGAAAGGCCGCTCAGCAAGAAAGAAGCCACTGCTCCAAATCCGCCATAAAAAAGCCCGACTACGGTTTGCAACTGCACATGGGGACAAAGATTGTACTTTTTGGAGAAATGTCCTCTGGTCTGACGAAACAAAAATGTCCATAATGACCATCGTTATGTTTGGGGGAAAAAGGGGAAGGCTTGCAAGTTGAAGAACACCATCCCAACCGTGAAGTGGGGGTGGCAGCATCATGTTGTGGGGATGCTTTTCTGCAGGAGGGACTAGTGCACTTCACAAAATAGATGGCATTATGAGGGAGGAAAATTATGTGGATATATTGACGCAACATCTCAAGACATCAGTCAGGAAGTTAAAACTTGGTCGCAAATGGGTCTTCCAAATGGACAATGACCCCAAGCATACTTCCAAAGTTGTGGAAGAATTGCTTAAGGACACCAAAGTCAAATTATTGGAGTGGCCTTCACAAAGCCCTGACCTCAATCCTATAGAAACTTTGTGGGCAGAACTGAAAAGCATGTGCGAGCAAGGAGGCCTATAAACCTGACTAAGTTACACCATTTCTGTCAGGAGGAATGGGCCAAAATTCACCCAACGTACTGTGAGAAGCTTGTGGAAGGCTACCCGAAATGTTTGACCCAAGTTAAACAATTTAAAGGCAATGCTACCAAATACTAATTGAGTATATGTAATATTCTGACTCACTGGGAATGTGATGAAAGAAATAAAAGCTGAAATAAATAATTCTCTCCACTATTATTCGGACGAGAAAATAATCTACATCCCTCTGCCTTCAGGTCCACAAACACTACTCACTGTAAATTGTCTATCATAGTCCATCATTTCACATTCTTAAAATAAAGTGGTGATCCTAACTGACCTAAGACAGGGAATATTTACTAGGATTAAATGTCAGGAATTGTGAAAAACTGAGATCAAATGTATTTGGCTAAGGTGTATGTAAACTTCCGACTTCAACTGTATGAGATGAGTAATGCAAAACATTATTCAGAAGTTTGGACACACCTACCTATTCAAGGGTTTTTCTTTATTTGTACTATTTTCTACATTGTAGAATAATAGTGAATACATCAAAACTATGAAATAACACATATGGAATCATGTAGTAACCAAAAATAGTGTTCAACTAATCTAAATATATTTTATATTTGAGATTTTTCAGTGGCCACCCTTTGCCTTGATGACAGCTTTGCACACTCTTGGCGTTCTCTCAACCAGCTTCATGAGGTAGTCAACTAGAATGCATTTCAAATAATTTAAAAGTTCATTTGTGGAATTTCTTTCCTTCTTAATGCATTTGAGCCAATCAGTTGTGTTATAACAAGGTAGGGGTGGTATACAGAAGGTAGCCCTATTTGGTAAAAGACCAAGTCCATATTATGGCAAGAACAGCTCAAATAAACAAAGAGAAACGACAGTCCAGCATTACTTTAATATGAAGGTGAAGGTCAGTCAATATGGAAAATGTCAGTAACTTTTAAAGTTTCTTCAAGTGTAGTCTGGAAAACGTAATAACTTTAAAAGTTTCTTCAAGTGTAGTCTGGAAAACGTAATAACTTTAAAAGTTTCTTCAAGTGGAATCTGGAAAACGTAATAACTGTACAAGTTTTTTCAAGTTGTAGTCATAAAAACCAGCAAGTTAACGATGACATTGGCTTTTATGAAAAGTTACCGGCATTCGCTGCGAGCAGGGTTCGAACCTGCGCGGGAAGATCCCATTGGATTTCAAGTCCAACGCCTTAACCACTCGGCCATCGCAGCTGCTATACAATATTGTAGAAAGTGAGTTCAAATCATGTCTTTACATACCAGTCATTAATTTGATACAATGTAATTTGGCTCTGTCTTCTTCAGTGATTTTGTTTGTATCTGATTGTAGTAAATTGTTACAATTTGCGACGTAGAGCGACGCACATAAATACACATTGGTATCAACAGCGTGAGGAGGCGCATAATAGCCTACAAAACCAGGCCTATATCTAATGTTATTCCATTCCTTTACTTAGATCTGTGTGTATCAGATATTTGTTGTGGAATTGTTAGATATTACTTGTTAGATATTGCTACACTGTTGGTACTAGAAGCACAATAATTTCGCTACACTCGCAATGACATCTGCTAACCATGTGCATGTGACCAATACATTTGATTTGATTTGATCTATTAATAGACTACATTAGCAATACTTTGTGCATCATTCTTGAAACAAGCTTCAGCTTTCTCTACAGAAATACTAATTGTAGTTGTGTCCATCCTTCATATTTGGATGCACGCACGCAGATGCAACATCTGTGCATTTGTCTAGGTGGCACTAGTGAGCTATGTATTTTCATCAGTGTTCTGTGATGATTAACATGAACCGAAGATTCTGTGATTGAACCACAAAGTTGAAAATGTAACTATTTGGTTGAACCTTCAACTAACCCCCTGACAACACAACACAAGGTATTATCAAACAGTTTAATATTTTTTCAGATATTAAGGTTTCCTATCTTTGGTAAAATACTAAAAATCTAATTTAATACGTGTTGTTTTGTGTATTTTTGCTGTGGTCCCCTCTCCAGAGTGTGGGCTGTGATGTTAGTTATTGAAGAAAGTGAACAATGTTGCATGATTGATTGGCGCATGGGTTGGGTTGGAGGGAATGAGTTCCCCCTTAGATTGGACTCATTAATTCCTGATAGCGTCCATTATACACACACACACACACACACACACACACACACACACACACACACACACACACATACATTTAGGCTCTGTGCTGCTGGTTTGGCCAAGCCAGGAGGGGCTCTGGATCACCTTTGTCCCAGATAGCACCCTATTCACTATTTAGTGCACTACTTTTGACCAGGACCTATGGGGTATGATACTTTTGACCAGGGCCCAAGCAGAGCACAATGTAGGCAATAGGGGGCCATGAATGCCTTTTGCCAAGATGTTTACAATGCTGTCTAGCCTAAAGCAAACACCTTTTTCTTAGCCCCCCTCTTTATGAAACCAAACCTAAATTGATCTGGTTCAGATTTGGTTCCCGAGTGGTGCAGCGGTATAAGGCACTGCATCTCAGTGCTAGAGGTGTCACTACAGACTCTGGTTAGATTTTTTTTGCATCGGCAGGACAGAACAGCTACGTCTGATAAATCGAGGGGTGAGGTTTTGTGTCAATTTGTCAATAACAGCTGGTGCGCGATGTCTAATATTAAGGAAGTCTCGAGGTATAAGCTATAGACCAAGCTCTCCACCAAGAGAGTTCTCATCTATGTATTCGTAGCCATCTATTTAACACCACAAACCGATGCTGTCAAGGCCATAAGCAAACAAGAAAATGCTCATCTGGAAGTGACGCTCCTAATGGCAGGGGACATTAATGCAGGCAAAATTAAATCCGTTTGACCAAATTTCTACCAGCATGTCACATGTGCAGCCAGAGAGGAAAAAAACTCTAGACCACCTTACAGTTGAAGTCGGAAGTTTACATACACCTTAGCCAAATACATTTGAACTCAGTTTTTCACAATTCCTGACATTTAATCCTAGTAAAAATTCCCTTAGGTCAGTTGTGAAATGTCAGAATAATAGTTGAGAGAATGATTTATTTCAGCTTTTATTTCTTTCATCACATTCCCAGTCGTCAGAAGTTAACTTACACTCAATTTGTATTTGGTATTATTGCCTTTAAATTGTTTAACGTGGGTCAAACGTTTCGGGTAGCCTTCCACAAGCTTCCCACAATAAGTTGGGTGGATTTTGGCCCATTCCTCCTGACAGCTGGTGTAACTGAGTCAGGTTTGTAGGCCTCCTTGCTCGCATATCCTGTTTCATTACACATACACGTTTTCAGTTCTGCCCACACATTTTCTATAGGACTGAGGTTAGGGCTTTGTGAAGGCCACTCCAATACCTTGACTTTGTTGTCCTTAAGCCATTTTGCCACAACTTTGGAAGTATGCTTGGTGTCATTGTCCATTTGGAAGACCCATTTGCGACCAAGCTTTAACTTGCTGACTGATGTCTTGAGATGTTGCTTCAAAATATCCACGTCATTTTCCTCCCTTATGATGCCATCTACTTTGTGAAGTGCACCAGTCCCTCCTGCAGCAAAGCACCCCCACAACATGATGCTGCAACCCCCGTGCTTCACGGTTGGGATGGTGTTCTTCGGTTTGCAAGCCTCCTCCTTTTTCCTCCAAACATAACGATGGTCATTATGGCCAAACAGTTCTATTTTTGTTTCATCTGACCAGAGGACATTTCTCCAAAAAGTACGATCTTTGTCCCCATGTGCAGTTGCAAACCGTAGTCTGGCTTTTTTTATGGCGGTTTTGGAGCATTGGCTTCTTCCTTGCTGAGCAGCATATCACGTTATGTCGATATAAGACTCGTTTTACTGTGGATATAGATACTTTTGTACCTGTTTCCTCCAGCATCAT
Organism: Oncorhynchus mykiss; assembly: GCF_057628025.1. NCBI lineage: Eukaryota > Metazoa > Chordata > Actinopteri > Salmoniformes > Salmonidae > Oncorhynchus > Oncorhynchus mykiss. The sequence goes on from NC_143042.1 coordinate 33,320,865, forward strand.
CACAAGGTCCTTTGCTATTGTTCTGGGATTGATTTGCACTTTTCTCACTGAAGTACGTTCATCAATAGGAGACAGAACGCGTCTCCTTCTTGAACGGTATGACGGCTGCCTGGTCCCATTGTGTTTATACTTGCGTACTATTGTTTGTACAGATGAAGGTGTTACCTTCAGGAGTTTGGAAATTTCTCCCAAGGATGAACCAGACTTGTGGAGGTCTACAAATTTTTTTCTGAGGTCTTTGCTTATTTCTTTCGATTTTCCCATGATGTCAAGCAAAGAGGCGCTGAGTTTGAAGGTAGGCATTGAAATTCATCCACAGGTACACCTCCAATTGACTCAAACTATGTCAATTAGCCTATCAGAAGCTTCTAAAGCCATGACATAATTTTCTGGAATTTTCCAAGCTGTTTAAAGGCACAGTCAACTTAGTGTATGTAAACTTCTGACCCACTGGATTTGTGAAACATTGAATTGAAGTGAAATAATCTGTCTATTAACAATTGTTGGAAAAATGTCTTTGACACCGTCACGTTCTGACCATAGAGAGCCCTTATTTTCTATGGTAGAGGAGGTCAGGGCGTGACTTAGGGTTAGTCTAGTTTATATTTTCTATGTGGGGTTCTAGTTTAGTTTTTCTATGTTGGTGATTTTGTATGATTCCCAATTAGAGGCAGCTGGTAATCGTTGTCTCTAATTGGGAATCATATTTAAGTAGCGTTTTTTTCCACCTGTGTTTTGTGGGATATTGTTTATGTTTAGTTGCATGTTAGCACTCCATTGTCGTCACGTTTCGTTTAGTCTTTATTGTTTTGTTGCGTGGTTCACTTATTTCTAATAAAAGATGTGGAACCCAGATCACGCTGCACGTTTGTCCGAGTATGCTTCCAACGATTGTGACAGAATATCCCACCAAAACGGAACCAAGCAGCGTGTCCGGGAGGAGATGGTATCATGGTATTTGGAGGAAGTCTTGGCAAGACACGAAAGCCTGCCGTGGAAACATACGACAGGAGAGAAGGGAGGACAGCGACAACGCCGGGGTTCATGGCCACATAAAAAGCCCCAAAAACAGACCGAAAGTATTTAAGTTGGGAGGCACAAAGGGTGGTCGGCGGAGCCGAGAAGTGAACCAGAGCAGAGGGAGAAACTGGAGGAGAGTGAAAGGAGAGAGTCAGAGACCGTCAGAGAGTGGATGGAGGTATTGGAGGAGAAAGAGCGGAGATAGTTGTTAAGTTGGTGGAAGATGCACGACAGTTGCCCTAAGGAGCGTGTAATTAGTCTTATGCCACCTGAGTCAGCTCCCCGTACTCACCCTGAGAAGTGTGTTAAAGTTCCGGTACAATTGATGGCAGCTATACGCACCAGGTCTCCAGTGCGCCTTCACAGCCCAGTACGTCCTGTGCCAGCTCCTCGCACTCTCCCTGAAGTGTGTGTTCCCAGTCAGGTACGTCCTGTGCCTGCTCCTAGCACTCTCCCGCAAGTGCGCCTACCCAGTCAGGTACGTCCTGTGCCTGCTCTCCGCACTCGCCCTGAGGTGCATGTCACCAATCCGGTGCGAACTGTGCCGGCACCACGAATCAGGCCTCCAGTGCGCCTCCTCAGTCCAGAGCATCCGGCGACGGTCCCCAGTCCAGAGCTTCCGGTGACGGTCCCCAGTCCAGAGCTTCCGGCAACGGTCCCCAGTCCAGAGCTTCCGGGACGGTCCCCAGTCCAGAGCTTCCGGCGACGATTTCCAGTCCAGAGCTTCCCGCAACAGTTCACAGTCCGGAACCTCCTGAGACGGTCCACAGTTCGGTACCTCCTGAGACGATCCACGGTCCGGAACCTCCTGAGATGGTCCACGGTCCAGAACCTCCAGCTCCATGGCCGGAGCCTTCCTCAGAGCCGATGCCCAGTCCGAGCACGGCGTCCAGTTCAGCTCCAAGGCCAGATTATTCTTCTGCGTTGGTGCCCAGTCCAGGCACAGCGTCTAGTCCCGTTCCATGGCGGGAGCCTTCCTCTGCAACCATGCCCAGTCCAGCTCCAAGGAGCCTTCCTCTGCATCTAGGTCCAGTCCAGGCACAGTGGTCAGCCTGGGTCCACCTTCCATTTTTCAAATCTGACCATAATTCTATCCTCCTGATTCCTGCTTACAGGCTAAAACCAAAGCAGGAGGTACCAGTGACTCGCTCAATACAGAAGTGGTCAGATGAAATGGATGCTACTCTACAGGACTGTTTTTCTAGCACAGACTGGAATATGTTCCGGGATTCATCCAATGGCATTGAGGAGTATACTACCTCAGTCACCGGTTTCATCAATAAGTGCCAGCTGCGAGCTGCAAAGTGACATGAGCCTACCAGACAAACTAAATGCCTTTAATGCTCACTTTGAGGAAAACAACGCTGAAGCATGCATGAGAGCACCAGCTGTTCCGGACGACTGTGTGATCACACTCTCTGTAGCCGATGTGAGCAAGACCTTTAAACAGGTCAACATTCACAAATCTGCAAGGTCAGACATATTACCAGGACGTGTTCTCAAAGCATGCATGGACCAACTGGCAAGTGTCTTCACTGACATTTTCAACTTTTCCCTGACCGGGTCTGTAATACCTACATGTTTCAAGCAGACCACCATAATCCCTGTGCCCAAGGAAGCAAAGGTAACCTGCCTAAATGATTACCACCCTGTAGCACTCATGTCGGTAGCCATGAAGTGCTTTGAAAGGCATGGCTCATGTCAACACCATCATCCTGGAAACCCTAGACCCACTCCAATTCGCATACCGCCCCAACAGATCCACAGATGACACAATCTCAATCGCACTCCACACTGCTCTTTCCCACCTGGACAAAAGGAACACCTATGTGAGAATGCTGTTCATTGACTACAGCTCAGCGTTCAACACCATAGTGCCCGCAAAGCTCATCACTAAGTTAAGGACCCTGGGACTAAACACCTCCCTCTGCAACTGGATCCTGGACTTCCTGACAGGCCACCCCCAGGTGGTAAGGGTCGGCAAACAACACATATGCTACGCTGATCCTCAGCATGGGGGCCCCCCAGGGTTTCGTGCTTAGTCCCCTCCTGTACTCCCTGTTCACCCACGACTGCTGGGCCTAGCACGACTCCAGCACCATCATTAAGTTTGCTGACAACACAACAGTGTTAGGCCTGATCACGACAACGATGAGACAGCCTATAGGGAGGAGGTCAGAGACCTGGCAGTGTGGTGCCAGGACAACAACCCCTCCCTCAATGTGAGCAAGACAAAGGAGCTGATTGTGGACTACAGGAAAAGGAGGGCCGAGCAGGCCCCCATTAACATTGATGGGGCTATAGAGGAGCGGGTTGAGAGTTTCAAGTTCCTTGGTGTCCACATTACCAACAAACTATCATGGTCCTAACACACCAAGACAGTCGTGAAGAGGGCACGACAACACCTTTTCCTCCTCAGGAGACTGAAAAGAATTTGGCATGGGTCCCCAGATCCTCAAAAGTTATACAGCTGCACCATCGAGAGCATCCTGACCGGTTGCATCACCGCCTGGTATTTGAACGGATCGGCATCTGACCATAAGGTGCTACAGAGGACATATATATAGGCGTTGTCAGTGGAAGGCCCAAAAAATGGTTGAAGACTCCAGTCACCCAAGTTATAGACTGCTCTCTCTGCTACCGCACGGCAAGCAGTACCGGAGCTCCAAATCTAGGATGAAAAGGCTCCTTAACAGCTTCTACCCCCAAGCGAAAAGACAGCTGAACAATTAATCGGACAAATTACATTAACCACCCCCCCCCCCCCCCTTGTTTACACTGCTGTTACTTGCTGTTTAATATCTATGCATAGGCCCTTTACCCCACCTACATGTACAAACTACCTCAGCTAACTTGTAACCCTGCATGTTGACTCAGTACCAGTACCAGTATTTTATTCAGTAAGTATTTTCTGAACTCTATTTATTGAACTGCATTGTTGGTTAAGGGCTTGTAAATTAAGCATTTCACCTGTTGTGGCAAATACAATTTTATTTGATTTAATGATATAGAATAGGAGGGAATGGAACAGAGATGTGATTTCACGATTGCCCTATAAACAAACAGCAATATTTTTTTCCCCTTCACTAGCCTACTGTGTCTATTTCACAGACCAACTTCTTCACTTACACCTCAGCATGTATAGGCCTAGTAAACACATTCCCCATCGTACTAGTAAATAGATTCACCACTGTGGCTGTAAAGCTATAGATTTCCCAATCATTCACATCTACCTTAACACGCATTTTGCCAATATCAACACTTTAATGTGGGAGATTTACATGACTGACTTGACTGCGGCCTTTCCCTGGCCTTCCTAACAATACAACACGATTCTGATTTGTACTAATGCCCCTGTACATCTTACGAATCATGACCGTTTTACTTCCTCACTTCCACAAAACCAACTCGAACCCCTGCAGATGTTCACCCCTTTACCCATTCAGACCCATTCGGACAGGTGAGAGTGAGAAACGGTGTCAATATTGTATCAACACTAGAGGGGCCTTTCGTCCTAACTTCAGGTATTCTTCCAGAGGGTCCTACTGCTTAAGCAATCGCACCACAGGTTTGTGACTTAAAGATCTGTCTTTGTTGTCACGGGGATATTCAGCATAGGTGTCACAGGGGCGTACGCAGTACTTATCACATTTCAGATCATCGAGTTATTAATAAATAAACCTTTTGTACTATCTGCCATCCCCTTGACCGTCCCACATGTTTTAAACAACCGAACCACACCCAGTCTGTTTCCAATTATATAGGACTGGAGTTGGAGTATCTACGTGTACAAAGATCATTGCACCACACCAACAATGACCTTGTGTTGCTAAGATAGTTCCGGTACATAACTGTACCAGTCAGGGCCAGGGCCTGGGTTCAAATACTATTTCAAATCAATTCAAGTACACAGTCTGTGTTTGCCTGTCTTAATGGAACCGGTTGAATGGTTCCAAAACAGCAAACCCAGCCCATTTGGCACTCCAGGCAGACTAAAGTAAATTGTAAAAGTATTTGAAAGATTTCTAATAGTATTTGAACACAGATTTGGTCAGGACAGGGTACCAACGTAAACATGCAGATATAACAGGTGTTTAAAACTGGCCATAAAGAGTGACATTTGACCTTTTCTGTCCTGACTGACACACAAAAGAAAAAAAGGATGAAAAAGGTTATCCTTATTCCCACGACAGAGGCTTCATGCCCATAGGGGGCACAGGAGCACGTGCCCCCTCAATATTTGTCCTGTTTAAAATAATAATAATAATAATAATAAAATAAAAATTAAGTACATTTTTCATTTTTTCTCTGTAATACTACTAGCTACTAGCAATTTGATGAAGTTGATTTTAGCTAGCCCAGATAGGTTCCCCATCTCCCAACCTCATAACTGGCTACCAAGAAACCATTTCAGGCTATCAATCAAGTTAGAGTAGCTAGCTTGTCTAATTATTTTAGCTGGCATGCCTGCTGGCAAGATTGGTAGATTTAGAAAAGCATTAAGCATAATGATTATGGATCTAAATGTAGATTTCAGGAAAAAGCTGTTTCAGGTGTTTGAAAAATTCTAAATTCTCTAACTTCCAGATGGGGGCTTAGGGCCCCTCTGGACCACTCCCCCAGCCATCCTGACGTACTTTGTGCCCCCTCAGATTTTGCGGGTGCATGGCACCCCTGTCCCACGGCAATGTAACTGAGCAACAACTCAAGCCTCTCTCAATTTGTGTACTTAGCCAACATAATGCTACTTACAAAAAAAATATATATATATATATTACATACAGTATTTTATAGTTGTAAGTTTGGCCAAAAGTTTAAAAAAGATTATGAAAACAAAATATCTCTCTCTCTCTCTCTCTCTATATATATATATATATATATATATATATATATAAAACAGTGAGGGAAAAAAGTATTTGATCCTCTGCTGATTTTGTTTGTTTGCCCTCTGACAAAGAAATTATCAGTCTATAATTGTAATGGTAGGTTTATTTGAACAGTGAGAGACAGAATGACAACAAAAAAATCCAGAAAAATGCATTTCAAAAATGTTATAAATTTACTTGCATTTTAATGAGGGTAATAAGTATTTGACCCCTCTCAATCAGAAAGATTCCTGGCTCCCATGTGTCTTTTATACAGGTAACGAGCTGAGATTAGGAGCACACACTTAAAGGGAGTGCTCCTAATCTCAGTTTGTTACCTGTATAAAAGACACCTGTCCACAGAATCAATCAATCAATCAGATTCCAAACTCTCCACCATGGCCAAGACCAAAGAGCTCTCCAAGGATGTCATGGACAAGATTGTAAACCTACACAAGGCTGGAATGGGCTACAAGACCATCGCCAAGCAGCTTGTTAAGAAGGTGACAACAGTTGGTGCGATTATTCGCAAACTGAAGAAATACAAAAGAACTGTCAATCTCCCTCGGCCTGGGGCTCCATGCAAGATCTCACCTCGTGGAGTTGCAATGATCATGAGAATAGTGAGGAATCAGCCCAGATCTACACGGCAGGATCTTGTCAATGATCTCAAGGCAGCTGGGACCATAGTCACCAAGAAAACAATTGGTAACACACTACGCTGTGAAGGACTGAAATCCTTCAGCGCCCGCGAGGTCCCCCTGCTCAAGAAAGCACATATACATTCCCGTCTGAAGATTTCCAATGAACATCTGAATGATTCAGAGGACAACTGGGTGAAAGTGTTGTGGTCAGATGAGACCAAAATGGAGCTCTTTGGCATCAACTCAACTCGCCGTGTTTGGAGGAGGAGGAATGCTGTCTATGACCCCAAGAACACCATCCCCACCGTCAAACATGGAGGTGGAAACATTATGCTTTGGGGGTGTTTTTCTGCTAAGGGGACAGGACAACTTCACCACATCAAAGGGACGATGGACTGGGCCATTTACCGTCAAATCTTGGGTGAGAACCTCCTTCCCTCAGCCAGGGCATTGAAAATGTGTCGTGGATGGGTATTCCAGTATGACAATGACCCAAAACACACGGCCAAGGCAACAAAGGAGTGGCTCAAGAAGAAGCACATTAAGGTCCTGGAGTGGCCTAGCCAGTCTCCAGACCTTAATCCCATAGAAAATCTGCGGAGGGAGATGAAGGTTTGAGTTGCCAAACGTCAGCCCCGAGACCTTAATGACTTGGAGAAGATCTGCAAAGAGGAGTGGGATAAAATCCCTCCTGAAATGTGTGCAAACCTGGTGGCCAACTACAAGAAACGTCTGACCTCTGTGATTGCCAACAAGGGTTTTGCCACCAAGTATTAAGTCATGTTTTGCAGAGGGGTCAAATACTTATTTCCCTCATTAAAATGCAAATCAATTTATAACATTTTTGCCATGCGTTTTTCTGGATTATTTTGTTGTTGTTCTGTCTCTCACTGTTCAAATAAACCTACCATTAAAATTATAGACTGATAATTTCTTGGTCAGTGGGCAAACGTACAAAATCAGCAGGGGATCAAATACTTTTTTCCCTCACTGTATATATACATATAAGTGCTACTTTTTTATTACATAATTGAACTACCTTTTGTGTGAGTGCATGTTATAGCCATTCTTGCTTTTCAGAGTTCTGTTTATGCGTGTATAACTCCTCGAATGGGTGTGGATGCTCATTGGATTATAGATTAACAGTATTGGCTGGAGATTCCCCATGCTACCATTTTTAATAGCTTAGAAATGAGTTTAGATACTCTCTGTTGTTATCATCTATACATAGTCACTGTAATAACTCTACCCAAACTCAGCAAAAAAAGAAACTGAAAACACACTAACGGAGAGTACTACGAGGTAAGAGTGTGTGTGTGTCAGTTATCAACGCCATTGTCTGAGTTGGAGGTTTTTTCAAACAACTCAGCAAAAAAAGAAACGTCCTCTCACTGTCACCTGCGCTTATTTTCAGCAAACTTAACATGTGTAAATATTTGTATGAACATAACAAGATTCAACAACTGAGACATAAACTAAAATAACTAAACTAAAATAAAATGGAATGATGGGTCCCTGAACAAAGGGGGGGGGGGGGTCAAAATCAAAAGTAACAGTCAGTATCTGGTGTGGCTACGAGCTGCATTAAGTACTGCAGTGCATCTCCTCCTCATGGACTGCACCAGATTTGCCAGTTCTTGCTGTGAGATGTTACCCCACTCTTCCACCAAGGCACCTGCAATTTCCAGGACATTTCTGGGGGAATGGCCCTAGCCCTCACCCTCCGATCCAACAGGTCCCAGACGTGCTCAATGGGATTGAGATCCGGGCTCTTCACTGGACATGGCAGAACACTGACATTCCTGTCTTGCAGGAAATCACACACAGAACGAGCAGTATGACTGGTGGCATTGGCATGCTGGAGGGTCATGTCAGGATGAGAGTGCAGGAAGGGTACCACATAAGGGAGGAGGATGTCTTCCCTGTAACGCACAGCTTTGAGATTGCCTGCAAAAACAACCAGCTCAGTCCAATGATGCTGTCCAGCGACGGTGGGTTTGTGCCCATAGGCAACGGTGTTGCCGGTGATGTCTGGTGAGGACCTGCCTTGCAACAGGCCTACAAGCCCTCAGTCCAGCCTCTCTCAGCCTATTGTGGACAGTCTGAGCACTGATGGAGAGATCGTGCATTCCTGGTGTAACTCGGGCAGTTGTTGTTGCCATCCTGTACCTGTCCCGCAGGTATGATGTTCGGATGTACCAATCATGTGCAGGTGTTGTTACACGTGGTCTGTTACTGCGAGGACGATCAGCTGTCCGTCCTGTCTCCCTGTAGCACTGTCTTAGACGTCTCACAGTACGGACATTGCAATTTATAGTCCTGGCCACATCTGCAGTCCTCATGCCTCCTTGCAGCATGACTAAGGCACGTTCACGCAGATGAGCAGGGACCCTGTGCATCTTTCTTTTGGTGTTTTTCAGAGTCAGTAGAAATGACTCTTTAGTGTCCTACGTTTTCGTAACTGTGACCTTAATTGCCTACCGTCTGTAAGCTGTTAGTGTCTTAACGACCATTCCACAGGTGCATGTTTATTAATTGTTTATGGTTCATTGAGCAAGCATGGGAAGCAGTGTTTAAACCCTTTCCAGTGAAGATCTGTGAAGTTATTTGGATTTTTACGAATTACCTTGTAAAAGACAGGGTCCTGAGAAAGGGCCGTTTCTTTTTTTGCTGAGTTTACATGTACATATTACCTCAACTAACCGGTGACCCCTCACATGGACTCTGTACCGGTAACCCCCTGTATATAGTCTCGCTATTGTTATTTTACTGCTGCTCTTTAATTATTTGTTACTTTTATTTCTTATTCTTATCTGTATTTTTTTAACCTGCAATTTTGGTTAGGGGCTCGTAAGTAAGCATTTCACTGTCAGGTCTACTACACCTGTTGTATTCGGCGCATGTGACTAATTTCATTTGATTTGAGATGTCAGTGTTTTTACGAGTACAGTTATGAATGACTCTCTGTTTGAGTCTTATGGATTAGTCAGGTCAAGGGTTATTTAAAGGAGCATTCAGCAGTTGCTATGTCAATTTTTTTAACGATATGTACGCATTGATTCTTAAATAATATAACTTATGAGCTTAGTTCAACTGTCGTACCCCATCAGAATCCAAAATATAAGCTTGTTTTATTCCAATATTTGTAAACAAAGTAATTGTAAAACAAACACTTTATAGCCTCAAAACGTGGTTAAAACTATCATTTTGATATCATGGATGGTCAGTCCTTGCATCCATAGCTCTGTATATGAGTTTTAGAGAGGTTTCATATATCCAGCCCCATCCCTCATATTTTTACCGAAACAGGGGTGGGAAGGATGCTTTGGTATTATTTTGACTGCTGATTGCCACTTTAAAGTTTTTGATTTCAGTCCCATCAAGTCACAAACACAAAAAAAATGTCCTTTAACTTCTTTGGCGGAAATTCAGTTAGGGTGACAACAATGTCAATGTTGTTGAGTTACTTTAAGATGTTTTTGCTTGTATTGTTTACTATCTAGTATAGGACAGGAGATGTTTGTACACAATTGTTTTCAAATGACTGTTCGTACTCTAGTGTGAGTTTGTTTAATCTCACTCCCGTTCCTTACCGTTCCTGACTGACCATCATAGTAGAGGGATGGAGAGGGCGACGGTGAAAGGCCAGATGGTGAAATATGGTCAGAGAGAAACAAGGGAGCAACGGAGGGGGGTTAACGGGAAGGGGTCAGTCAGACAGATGAAAATAAGGCTGTGAGAAAGATAGACTGATACAGGTAGTTTACACGGAGAGCTTGAGCATTTTGAGCGGATAGCTACTCAGACAGGATGGACAGCAGATTGATAGCCTGACAGCATTGAGAGAAAGAGGGGAGAAAGGAGAATGAAATATGGAGAAACGAAAGAGAGACTTAATAGGTGACTGACACAGCATGGCGGGGTCCCACAGCGAGAGAGAGAGAGAGAGAGAGAGAGAGATGGAGAGAGAGTGAATGTGAGACTCATAGGCGACGGACAACAACATGGGCTTGCACCTCTTTACGACCTCCTATAAAACCTCTTATCCGCGCTCAGGGTGGGACTGCTCTGCGGTGACGGAACAGTGATTTCCAGTCCAAACTCCGAACAGCGTTTCCAAGACTAATCGTTGGGAACGTGTCCAAGTGTGGATGGAGTTTTCTAGCCTCTCTGGCAGTCCTCATGAAAACATATTACTGCCAATGGGATAAGAGGTTTACAATATCTATTTGCTTGTAATTGAGCTCCTAGAGTGTGCAGCTCTCCTTTTCTTTTCCAAGCCTGGACTCGAACCAGGGTCTGTAGTGACGCCTCTAGCACTGAGATGCAGTGCCTTAGACCACTGCGCCACTCAGGGGCATCCCTCCCCATTCTAACTGTATACTGTCTTCAGATGAAGCACACAAGTCGAACACACCCATGCCATATCACTCATTGTAACTAATTCACTCATTGGGACAGTGGTTTTGTAATGTGCAAAGCAAGATAATAAACAGCATGAGACATAGGCTCGTGATTTCTAATACACCCCACTCCCTTACCCTCCCACCTCTCTTTAACTCCCTCTCTCTTTACTTTCCTCCCACCTGTATACAGGTTACAGAGTCATAGAATTTCCAATACACTCCACTCCCTTCTTCACCTCCTGCTTCTCTACCTCTCTTCACCTCCCTCCTCCCCTCTTTTTTTTTTAACTACTCCATTCCACCTGTAGATGTATAAAAGTCCCCCGATCCGTCAGATCGGCCTCACTCCCTGCTAACTGAATGGTCAGCCTGTTAACTCTGATGTTAGCCATGGGTACATTAAAGATCATTGGTGTACTGCTGTTGATATGTGGGTACCGCACAGTGGCTAGCACAGAAGAAGGGTGAGTGACAGATCGGCTGAGATTTTGATATTGATCCAAGTGCTATGGTGGTGGATGTCTAATTGCATCATTTGAATGAAGTGGTTCAATGTTAAATTGATTTTGTCATTATTATACCTTATCAGTTTTTTACTGATAAGTATTCTTTACTAGCAACGTTTTTGAAGGATTTTAATTTAGTTGGATGATTTGTAGAACTTGATGCTTATTGTGAAGACATCATTGAGGAACATATAGTGTATACCAACAGAGCCAAGTATTTAGAGAGTTTGGCTGTTGAGGTTTTATGATGCATTTACATGACGGTACAGCGTTCTATGACAGCCATGTTAGGGTCCCATTAAAACATTACATAGGAAATACACAGAGTGTACAAAACAGTAACTCGATATTAGGAAGGTTGTCTTAATGTGTTGTACGCTCAGTGTATTTCAATAACGCTATGTAACTAAATGTCTAGATTTAGAACAATATGCAGAAGTTGGCCCAGCTCTCTAAATACATGGCTATGACTGTACTCGACAATCTTTTATTTATCGATTTAACTAGGCAAGTCAGTTTAGAACACATTCTTATTTTCAATGACGGCCTAGTGGTTTTAACTGCCTATTCAGGGGCAGAACGGCAGATTTGCACCTTGTCAGCTCAGGGGTTTGATCTTGCAACCTTCCGGTTACTAGTCCAACGCTCTAACCACTAACCCTGCCGCCCCATGTCTGTTCTGGTGGAACCGGTTTAAACAGCGGTGACTTTGGATGGTTGAATAATTGGTCGCTAGTGTCTCACGAGGTTCTGTGAATGGCTTGTTTCCTCTCAAGTTATTCTGAATGATTTTAAAACAGCCACTTGTTTTCTGATGCATTGATGCTTTTAAATAATTGTACTCTACTTGTACAGTATAGAAGATAACCTCTGCGGGTGTATTTTATACGATGATTTCTTATTCTTGACATCGAATAAGGATAGATCATGTTCTGTAACTTTTCTGTTCATGATTCATCTAACTGTGGATTAGATTGCACTAATGCGCTGACTGTAAGTCGCTCTGGATAAAAGTGTCTGCTAGATGACCAAAATGTAAATGTAAAAAATGTCATCTGAAACTCACTATTCACCAGTGTTGGGGAGTAGTGAACTACATTTAGTTCAGCTAGTAATTGAATTGCATTTAGTGGTAGCTTGGTGGTAATTGAGCTAAATTCAAATCTTGGTAGTGTTTTCAGCAGTGAATTACTTTTTTGCCATCTAGTGGTGCAGCTAACTACTGGAACTACACACTACTTTTTCTAAACTGTCTAAGCCTCTGAGAATGTTCTAAGAACATGATGGTCCCAAGTGAATGTTCACGGGGGGACCTTTGTCTTGTTCCCTGTACGTTCCCATGTTATAACCGGTTTAGGACGTTCTCAGGACTTTCATTTTACTAGTCCTCAGGATGTTGCGTGATGGTCCCAATGGAATGTTCTTTAGGGGACATTTTTATAAGCCCCCTTAGGATGACGTTTGCCCCTGGAGGTTTAGTCTAGTTCCCCGTCCCGGGGATGTCCCCTAGGATGTTTTTAGGAAGTTCTTTGGACGCTGTGTCATGGTCCCATGGAGGTTTTGTCTAGTTCCCGGTTTGTCCCGGGGATGTCCCATAGGATGTTTTTAGGGCAACCTTGGAATGTTGTGTCATGGTCCCCTGAAGGTTTTTGTCATGTGATGGTCCCAGGTGTCCCAAACCATTATAAATAAAGTAATGAAATGGTATGGGGGTTTGAGTCGATTTCCGCGGCCCTGCGAATCTAATTACCATAATACAAAAATCCCTATCAAAATCAGTCAGTTTAAGCTAGAAATATGTTTTTTTTCCATTGATGCATCCGCCGATGTCACACTCAACCAAGCATCTGCAGTGGAAGGTGGCAGAGCCAGAGCGGTGTTTGTCAGACCATGAGACATCCCGAAAATCGGTCTTCTCACTAACTCGTCTGTAGCATCCGGAACGGTTTGGCCTACAGACTATTCTGACCCCTCTATGGAAAGATGAGACTCTCGTGTACAAGATGGCGTTTGCTCTCCGACCCCCACAAGCGTCTGAAGTCGGTACAGCCGATCAGCCAACTTCTGTCTGTAGTGTGCCCAGTCGTGTGAAATCCATAGATTAGGGCCAAGTCAATTTATTTCAATTGACTGATTTTCCTTATATGAACTGTAACTCAGAACGCCATCTGCACTGCTATTTTAGTGACTATTCTCTCATTGATTTCATTTAGTTAGTTCGGCACGTTGAGTTTGTGTTTTCAGGATTGTTGTCTGATGTGGGCGCAGCATATTATTCTGTTTTAATGTTACTCCTGAACCACTATGATAAATGTAATTCCAGTGTGAATTAATTGGTAGCTTGGTCAACTACATTTTCAGAGTACCTTCCCCAACACTGCTATTCACCTATTCATTTTCATTTCCTGTTTTCATTTACATTTGTGTTTCTTTTACACAGCTATGAAAGAACAGTGAGAGATGCTGGTAAGTTTGTCATATAAAAAGTACACATTTGTTTTAATCTTGCTCACATTCTGCCTAACTAATGAGGTGGCAGTAGTAGCAGGGACCCACCTGATTCAACCTATCAAGAGCTTGATTATTAAATGATTAGTTGAGTCCAGTGATTTAGTGTCGGGCTAGAACAAAGGTGTGCACCCCGCCGCTGTGGGTCTATTCTAGGGCAGATGATAGAATTCAAGACAAGAGGCTCAGTCAGTACTATCCAGCCACGTGATCTAGTCTGAGTCCCAAATGGCACCCTATTCCCTATAAAAGTGGACCATGGACTCTTGTCAAAAGTAGTGCACGACATAGGGGAAAGGGTGCCATTTGGGGTCGTTGGGAACGTGATGGACTTTCCTCCTTTTACTCTTATCTTCGTATACCTATACATCCCCTCCCCTATACAATGCAACCTGCTTACACATCACTAAACATGCGTGCACACACAAGCACACACACAGAGCACACACACAAGCACACACACTTCCTATAAGACAGCGCAGGAGGGTGCCATATAGTGATTCATTTAGGGCCTGAGTGTTCCATAATGTTTTCATAACGCAGATTCCAAATGCATTACTGTTGATACGGTAGTCAGTGTTCTGTTGCCAACTTGTTGCGCAATGCCACCTTGACTTTGTAGCAGTGAGGACAACACGCGACGGCCAATATGGTATAATGCTATTTAGCCATGACGATTTGCTTTGATCAGCCAACTGATCCATGATATTTGCCTTATTGGTAATATAAACTGGCACAAATTCTTCACAGTAACTGGCATTCAGTGATGCCAGTTGAGATCAAGTATTTCCTGTTATTTAATGTTCGGTGATGTCAGAGAGATTTGTTTGCGATAGAGAGAAGATTTTTCAGAGCCTCGCTAACTCTCCCTCTTTCCCGCCCCTCTCTCGTCATCTCTCCTCCCGTCTCTCTCTGTCACAGCCATCCTGACCTCCTGTGACTTTAACCAGGAAAGTACGCCGTTCTGTCAGTTCCAGCAGGACGGCGCGGACAACAGTGATTGGACAAGACATAAAGGCGCCACCCCTACACCAGGAACAGGACCCCCCGGGGACTACCCTGACGGCAGTGAGTAGTGTTTGACCTTAAAACGCCCACCTGAAACATTATTCAATGATTAGTTCCCTCTTCTATCCACGTAATGGGGGAAAAAGGATCTCATTTGAGATTTACCTACATACCTACATATCTCATATTGCCCAACCAAGATACAAGAGAATGCCACGTTCCACGAGTCATGCTGCGAGTCATGGTAGCCTGGATGCCAGTCAGTTTCGGTTGTCTTTGTTGTCACTATCGAGACGTGTGTGTGTCCTGAGAAGACACAGAAGGCTTTGTCCAAAATGGCACCACTTGACTCTGGTCCAAAATAGTAGACTATATAAGGACTATTCTCCATCACCGTTTCTTTCTATGTTTCTCTGTTTTTCTCTCTCTCTCTTTCTGTTTCTCTGTTTTTCTCTCTCTCTCTTTCTCTGTCTCTCTCGTTCTCTCTTTTCCCTCTCTCTGGATAATATTGTTATTAGTGAGGGAGCTTGTCCCGGTACGTACCTCTTTACTATGTATCTGGGTTATTTCTCTTTTAGATGGTTTCTACATCTACCATGAGTGTGACAACGTGGCCAATGGGCAGAAGGCTCGTCTCCTCAGCCCAGCTCTCACCTCGCCCTCAGCCCAGATCTGTGTCCAGTTCCGCTATTACATGTACGGCTCAGACAACCAGAACCACCTGCGCGTGCTGGCTAAGCGGCCCAGCTCAGAGGACAACGTCTGGGAGAAGACAGGGATCCAGAGCCCCTCCTGGCTTGGAGCTTCCATTACTGTGGCCAAACCAGCAGGACAGAGCCTAAATGTGAGAGAGTGTGTGTGTGTGTGTGTGTGTGTGTGCGTGCGTGCGTGTGTGTGTGTCGCTGGTTCAGACCTGGGTTCAAATACTATTTTAAATCATTTTAAATACTTTATCTGGGCTTGATTGATCTTATGGACCAAGAGCATAGTTCCAAAACTGCAACAACAAACCTTTTTTTTATATATAAGGTTTAGGGAAAGTAGTTGCCGAGACACTAATGTTTATATGTGTCCGCTTTCAACAAGTTTCACCTAAAGTTGTTGCTAAAACATTGGTGTGTGTGTGTTCAGATTAGTCAGGTCACAATTCTCCATATTAACTCTACATTAACATATTAACTCTGGGTTTACAGATCGTGTTTGAGGCACAGCGAGGGCTCAGCGATTCGTGTGACTCAGCGCTGGATAATATTGTCATTAGTGAGGGAGCTTGTCCCGGTACATACCTCTTTACTATGTATCTCCGTTCTTTCTCTCTTTCCCTCGCTCTCTTCACCTTTTATACTGTTTTATCTGTTTGTCTAGACGTCTGTTTTGATCAATCCCATGTATTTCCACAGCCTGTCTTACTGGTTGTGACTTCGACACCTTTGATGAGC
The DNA here is from genome assembly GCF_057628025.1 of Oncorhynchus mykiss. NCBI lineage: Eukaryota > Metazoa > Chordata > Actinopteri > Salmoniformes > Salmonidae > Oncorhynchus > Oncorhynchus mykiss. The sequence continues at coordinate 33,337,261 of NC_143042.1, forward strand.
TGTGTGGGTGGGATGCCAAATCACCTACACATCCTGAACTCTTCGGCTGGGAACAATTCATTGGAGGGACTGAGACCCCTGGGACTGGTCCTGACGATGATTTCTCCAAACCAGGCTGTGAGTATCAGTATTGTATCATTTTCACACTACTTAGCCGAGGAGAGCAGAGATGAGCTGTAGGCTACTGGACTGGCCTGGTTACACATCCACCATAGTTGCTGGAATGGTACTGGAAAAGACCATACGAAAAGAAAATATACGAGCCAGCCCAGTACTGTTTGGGTCGATATGACAGTGTGAAAATGCTTGTCAAATCATGTCATCACTATTAGATTTCTGTGTCTAATGTCTGTCCTGGTCTTCTTTCTCCATAGTCGGCCACTATCTGCTTATGGACTCAGTATATGCTGTCCCTGGAGAGAAATCAGAGCTGTGGAGTCCCATCACCTCCACCGGCTCCTCTGGCTGTCTGGACCTCACCTTCCATTACTACATGTGGGGAACTGCCACCGCAATGAAGCTCCAAGTGCACGCTGTGACCGCAGGTAAGACCCAACAAGCTTACTGAGGGCAAGATAATAGAAGGCTTGCAGTTGTCACAAATCACCTAGCAACCACACCAGGCGCCATGTTGGAAGACCAAAGTCAGGTGGCAAGTAGCCTAGTAGTCAAGATGGTTGGACTAGTAACCGAAACCAAACTGAATCCCCGAGCTGACAAGGTGACAAATCTGTCGATCACCACCACATGTTTCAGTCTCTAGCTCTCTCTCTCTACCTTTCTCCATAAACTCTGACCACCTCTTCACCCCCCCCCCCCCTCCCCCTCCCCCCAGGAGGAAACCTTGGAGCCCCCATCTTCTCATTGACAGGGAACCAGGGCCAGAGCTGGAAGCCTGCAGACATACGCTACCTTGGCTCAGGTGACATGCAGGTAAACCTAGTAGGGTTTTATTCTTTATTTGGATCCCCATAAAATGGCACCGCTAGTCTTCCTGGGGTCCAAAATAACTTTAGAACTGGGGGGAGAGACCAAAAAGACTTTGCTTTCAAAGGCATGTTGATCTTGAATCTGGTTTTCAACCCTTCCTCCTAGAAGCACAAATGTGGTTGTATTTTGTGAAGAGTAAAGAGCTAATTGAAAGAACCTTAACTTTTTTCCTTTTCTTTGAACGTTCGTTTGATGAAGAGTGTTTCGGTCGCAGTCTATGGTTACGGTTGTGATAAATATGTCCCTTGTGTTTGTGTATCAGTTTGTGATTGTTGGTGTTTACGGTGAGACCCCTGAGACAGACATCGCTATAGACGCAGTATGCATCACAGCCTGCACAGGTAAGGAATAATCTATGATCTGAGATAATACAGTATAAAATCTATTGATGTCTTATGATCTTTGAAAACTGCCAGCCTCGAGTTTATTTTGTTCTTCTGAAATTATCGTTTTGTATATCATATGTTTTCCTTGGTTATTTCAGCTCCACCAACTCCCAGCCCAACTACACCAAAACCCTCAACTCCTGGACCAACTACACCTAAACCCTCAACTCCTGGACCAACTACTCTTGGGCCAACTACACCAAAACCTTCAACTCCAGGACCAACTACACCTGGGCCATCATCACCAAAACCCTCAACTCCTGGCCCAACTACACCTAAACCCTCAACTCCTGGGCCATCAACACCAAAACCCTCAACTCCTGGACCAACTACACCTAAACCCTCAACTCCTTGGCCATCAACACCAAAACCCTCAACTCCTGGGCCAACTACGCCAAAACCTTCAACTCCAGGAACAACTACTCCTGGGCCATCAACACCAAAGCCTTCAACTCCAGGACCAACTACTCCTGGGCCATCAACACCAAAACCTTCAACTCCTGGACCATCAACACCAAAACCTTCAACTCCTGGACCAACTACACCTAAACCCTCAACTCCTGGGCCATCAACACCAAAACCCTCAACTCCTGGGCCAACTACGCCAAAACCTTCAACTCCAGGACCAACTACTCCTGGGCCATCAACACCAAAGCCTTCAACTCCAGGACCAACTACTCCTGGGCCATCAACACCAAAACCTTCAACTCCTGGACCATCAACACCAAAACCTTCAACTCCAGGACCAACGACACCTGGGCCATCAACACCAAAACCTTCAACTCCTGGGCCATCAACACCAAAACCTACAACCACCAAACCACCAGGTGAGATTAACAGCCAATCAGATGATTTCATTATCACAATCAGAATCAAACACCACTTTCTGTATTCGCACAAAACAATTAATACAGTCCTAATGTTAACCACTTGTCTCCCTTCCATCCCACAACACTCTACCTCTTCTTCCTCTCCCCATCCCTCTCTTCCACCCTTCCCCACTCTCTCACTTATTCCTCCTCTCCATTGACCCTCCTTTTCCTCATCCTCTCCCTATCTCCTTTGCCCCCATCCCCCTTTCCTCTCCCTCTCTCTTTTGCCCTCCCCCCAAATCGTCCCCTCCCTCTTCTCCCCCCATAGTGAAGTGCCCTCCCAATGCTGAGTACATAGAGTGTGGCCCAGCCTGCATCCCCAGCTGTAAGGAACCCTCTACTAACTGCACTGGCTCCTGTATCAGCGCGTGTTTCTGTAAACCAGGCTTCGTGTTCAGAGGCAGTCGCTGCGTCCCCATCGAAACGTGTGGTTGTCTGGAGGGAGGTGTCTACTATGAGGTACGAGACCATCTGGGATTTTTTTTGTCTGTGGTTAAAAATGTTCGATATGATTTAACACAATAGTATATAAATATGATATTATTGTCTGGGGATAACAACAATGAGGTATTTTTTTTTAACCTTTACTAGGCAAGTCAGTTAATAACAAATTCTTATTTTCAATGACAGTCTATGAACAGTGGGTTAACTGCCTTGTTCAGGGGGCAGAATGACAGATTTGTACCTTGGGGATTTGATCTTGCAACCTTTTTGGTTAATAGTCTAACGCTCTAACCACTAGGCTATGCTGCCGCCCCGATAGTATGAGACAATCTGTAATAGTTAGTATGTGGTCCATGACGTTCAAGTTGGGAAACACTGTGATATACGACACTATTTACGATACAGTATACGATGCAATATGCGATGCGATATTTGAAACACCACGATACTTTTATTTGCAGAATGTCCACTGACATGGAAATTGATATGGCTCAAGTCAGCACGTCACAAATATACATTAAAAAGCACCAACGACGCAAGGAGAACACACGAAACCATTCACAAATAAACCATGCTTATTGTCAAACGACAGGTTAATAATCCACCTCTCTCCCCGTCCCTGTTGTTGTAGCCAGGAGAGATCGTCTTTGGTGACGGCTGCTCCAAGCTGTGTCGTTGCGCCGGCAACTACACTCTGGACTGTGTGGACAACGCCTGCTCTCCCGCGGAGGAGTGCCGCAACGGCGCATGCTATCCCAAAGGTGCAGTTGAGTTGAGTTGCCACAACTTGTAGAGACCTTGACATGTTCTTAGAATCGATAATAGTGATATGGAGGAAGAATCGTTGGGAAACCCTCGGGTATTGTGCCCTGTTTGATTCCTAGCTATGCAACAAAAGAGCATATATTGTGTGCATTTATGGCTCAGTACAAACCCTATTACCGTTATGTCAGGCATCACCGGCTGACAACTCTAGCCTGACGCATCAAGGAAGACATTTGAACACTAGCTACAGTGCCTTGCGAAAGTATTTGAACTTTGAACTTTTGAAACTTTTGAAACTTTGAAAATTTAAACGACACTTTTTATGGATATCTTTAAGAAATGGCTTTCTTCTTGTCACTCTTCCATAAAGGCCAGATTTGTGCAATATACGACTGATTGTTGTCCTATGGACAGAGTCCATGATCCAGAGTGATCATGGGCCTCTTGGCTGCATCTCTGATCAGTCTTCTCCTTGTATGAGCTGAAAGTTTAGAAGGACGGCCAGGTCTTGGTAGATTTGCAGTGGTCTGATACTCCTTCCATTTCAATATTATCGCTTGCACAGTGCTCCTTGGGATGTTTAAAGCTTGGGAAATATTTTTGTGTCCAAATCCGGCTTTAAACTTCTTCACAACAGTATCTCGGACCTGCCTGGTGTGTCCCTTGTTCTTCATGATACTCTCTGCGCTTTTAACGGACCTCTGAGACTATCACAGTGCAGGTGCATTTATACGGAGACTTGATTACACACAGGTGGATTGTATTTATCATCATTAGTCATTTAGGTCAACATTGGATCATTCAGAGATCCTCACTGCTGCACTGAAAGTAAAGGGGCTGAATAATTTTGCACGCCCAATTTTTACGTTTTTGATTTGTTAAAAAAGTTTGAAATATCCAATAAATGTTGTTCCACTTCATGATTGTGTCCCACTTGTTGTTGATTCTTCACAAAAAAATACAGTTTTATATCTTTATGTTTGAAGCCTGAAATGTGGCAAAAGGTCGCAAAGTTCAAGGGGGCCGAATACTTTCGCAAGGCACTGTATGTTTCCATTAACTTGTCCAGTGATTTTTTTCTGGGGGAGGAATTACTAATTCCGCTTACAACTTTATATCACTAGTCCCCCACAGGCACCTCTATCAATCAGTAGTATGATATTACCAATCTTATCCACCTGCTTAATATTCGCCACACAGTCTAGACACATTAGACACACATTTATATTGACTGCTATTGATTCCCAGCTATCTGATTCATCGATTGATTGATTACTCGATTCATGAATTGTTCCCTCCAGGCACTTCTACCTGTATAGCGTCCGGTGATCCTCACTACACCACCTTCGACAAGAAGAAGTACAACTTCATGGGGAACTGCAGCTACCTGATGTCCGAACCTTGTAACGACACCTCAGTGACACACTACGAGGTGCACGCCGACAACGAGAACCGCTATAACCTACCAACCATCTCCTACCTGAAGGCTGTGCACGTGTACGTGCGCGGGGTGAAGATCTCCGTGCTCAAGGGAGGCACCGTGCAGGTGAGAGAAAGATGGATTGAGAGATGGGGAGGGGGGGGGGGGGGCAGAGAGTGGGAGATGAGGGGTATGATGGGACGGATGGATGACATTTGAAACTTTTTTTTTACACATATTATAGCAATAGAAAAGATGATTTATAAAATGCGAAGCCCTGTATATGCTCAGACTAATTAGCACCAATATAAAGTGACGACACAGTATGAAAAGCACATATTATGTTTTACCCTGGCCTTTAGCCTTCAATATAAAGTAACAGACACAGTAAAGAAAAGTTTGCCTTTCAATTCAATAAGTCTTAGTGACCGGAGCGCCATTCCTGCGCAGCATTCAATACATAAAAAACATAGACACAGAACAGCACATAAAGAGGAAGCCAAATAATAAGAATTAAAAAAAAGGAATGCCCATCAATCACTAACCCATTTCTGTGTTTTCCCCCTCTCCTCCGTGTAGTTGAACGGTACCAACGTGAACATCCCTCTGACCCCAGCTGCAGGAGTGTCTGTGCTGATGTCTGGTAAACACTACACCGTAGCCACGGACTTTGGTGTGACGGTACGATACGACGGAAACCACTTCATGGATATCAAAGTCATCAAGGAGTGAGTCAAAACTGCTTCACCTGCAGAGACCAAATATGGGGTTTAGGCATATAGGTTCCCCTCCTACAGATTTGGGGACCCCAATATGATATGCCCTAAAAAATAACTATAAAAGTAACATTTCAAAAGAAAACAAATATAAGCCTCTCACGTTGTGATATGTTTATGATATAATTCTGCTGTGATTAAAATGCTTGAGAAAGCGATTAGCTCATAAACTTGTTTGCTCCTCTGTATTCAGCTATAAGGACAAGCTGTGTGGACTGTGTGGAGACTACAACGGAAACCCCAACGATGACTTCAGGAAACCTGATGGTTCTCTGACCCCCGACCCCAATGACTTTGGACACAGCTGGCTCACCGATCCTAAGTGAGTCACGCCACCAGTTAGACATGCGGGCGCAGGCAGGCACTCACACACAGAAAGACATGCACCTGTGCACATGCACACAAGCACACACGCATGCGCACACACACACACGGCTGATTCACTCTGTCTCGCCCTCCAGTTGTAACAAGCAGCCCAACATCACCATACCTGGCTGTACTGATGACGAGCAGGACAGGTACGAGAGCTCAGGATACTGCGGGATGCTACTGGACAAGAACGGACCTTTTGCTGTCTGTCACCCCAAGGTCAACCCCAATGTGAGTAATTACCTTACTTGTATCATTATGAATCTGCCCTCTAGATAAAGATACAGTATGTAATTCCCGGGATATCTAGCTATGTGGGAAACTAAGAAACGGGCAGTGTGGCAACGCAAGACTGCAGTACTCTAACTAAAGTCCTCGAGCTTTGTCTGCCATGTGTGTATGTTTCTGTGTGTGTCTCAGAGTTTCTTCAAGGACTGTCTGTTTGACCTGTGTGAGCTGGACGGTGCCAAGCCCATCCTGTGTGAAGCCATTGAGTCGTACGTAAATGAGTGTCAGGACCGAGGAGTCACCATTGGACCTTGGAGGAACAGCACCTTCTGCCGTGAGTAGAGATCACGGCTGGAGTCAATTCCATTTAAATTCCAGTCAATTTAGAAAGTTAAGCACATTTCAATTCCAGATTGTTTCCTCATTGAAAAGCATTTGAATAGATTTGGAATTAGAATTTTGAGTGAACTTCCCGAATTGATTGAAATTGAAATGGAATGGGCCCCAACCCTACACGCTGATAAGGAGGAAGAGGAGGATATTCAGGTTTTAAGATGATCAATATGATAATAATGTTTCGTTCACTCGCCGAAGACACTGTTATTAACACATCAAAGACCAAACAAGACAGTTCTGTTATTTAAAATCAACAAAGTCGTTCCCGAGAGACAGTCATGTTTTAAAGACCGGCCTCCTAATGTCTCCTCCCTCCTTCTCTCAGCTCTGAAATGCCCCCCCAACAGTCACTACATACCATGTGCCGCCCCATGCCAGCCCACCTGTGCCGCCAAGCCCCCCACGGGTTGTGACGGACCCTGCTCAGAGGGGTGTGTGTGCAACCCTGGGTACATCCTCAGCGCCGGGAAGTGTGTCAAAGAGAGCTCCTGCGGCTGCAAACACACTAACGGAGAGTACTACGAGGTAAGAGGGCATGTGTGTCATGTTATCAATGCCATTGTCTGAGTTGGAGGTTTTTCAAACATATTATACTGGACGGTGAAAGTGCAACGGCCCTCGCAGGCCTCGAACCCAGGACTCCCAGAGCATAGTAAACTTGCTAAGATTCTAACCCACTTCGGGAAGAACATAACCCCCCCCGTCGTCCTCGTCCCTCCAGCCTGGTGATGAGTGGTACATGGAGAACTGTAAGCTGAAGTGTTTCTGTGACGCCTCCTTCGTCACCTGCAAGCCCTCTGACTGCCCTCCCCTGCACGAGTGTAAGGTACAGGGAGGAGAGCTGGACTGCTACCCTACAGGTAAGTCCCTTTACATAAACGGTCTGAACACGCACACAAACACACACTCAAAAGGGTGTCTTGATGTCTGACGTCTTGGAAGTCAGGGTAGGTGACCAGGCTACGACCATATGAGTTGGCAAGACAACACAAAGAGGTCTGGAAGCAGGCGTTTATATCTCATGATATCTCCCTCGGCTCCATTTAACCCAGGTTCTCAGGACTGTGTGATCTCTGGGGACCCCCACTACAACACATTTGATGATAAGTTCTACAGCTTCATGGGAACCTGCACCTACACCCTGGCTAGGGCCTGCAAGAACAACACTGGTAATTACATGAGGATGATGTTCTGTAGTTCTAGCTCTGTCTTATCAGTTCTAGATTATGTAGTTCTAACACTGGGTTCTAGGTTCTGTAGTTCTAGCTCTGTCATATCAGTTCTAGATTATGTAGTTCTAACACTGGGTTCTAGGTTCTGTAGTTCTAGCTCTGTCTTAACAGTTCTAGATTATGTAGTTCTAACACTGGGTTCTAGATTCTATAATTCTAACTCTGGGTTCTAGGTTTGTAGTTCTAGCTCTGTCATATCAGTTCTAGATTACGTAGTTCTAACGCTGGGTTCCAGATTCTGTAGTTCTAACTCTGGGTTCTAGGTTCCGGGGGTTTTGAACTCTGGGTTCTAACTATGTTCTGCTGTGTTCTCAGGTCCACAGTTCTCCGTGGAGGGTAAGAACGAGGAGCGTGGTCTGGCTGGAGTGTCGTACCTGAAGAAGCTCTACGTGACTGTCGACGGAATCACCGTCACACTGATGAAGAGCAGGAGGGCTCTGGTACTTGTTGATCCATCAATCAATCAGTCAAATTTATAAACGCCCGTTTTACATCAGACGGTGTCACAGTGCTTTTGAAATAACGAGGCCTAGGCCCCAAAGAGCAAGAGCAAAGCAGAAGCAAACTTGTCCGAAGGAAGAAATAGACTTGCTATTAAACAGTAATGAACATAGACCTGTGACACTAACACAGTTATTAACATGTAATAACACTTTCCCATAAACATTGTTTTTTTTTTTATCATTCACATTCCACATCGCAGATGTGGTGGTGTCACTCAATTATCTCTGTCTTTCAAACTCCATGTCTCCCTTAATCAATTAGTGAAATTGCACAACGGCGATACACCCAAAGCCTTTCTTTCCCTTTTCAATACACATTTTGTCCGTCTTTCTCTTTCTCTCTGTCTTTGTCTCTTTTTTTAATCTTTTATCTCATTCATCGTCTATTTTACCAGTAATCCTTCAAATCTGTCCATCAATTGCGCCCTCCTCTTCTCTCGGACTGCTTTTTCCTCCTTTTTTGTCTATTTTTCTCCGGATCAGCGGAGACTTTCCTAGAATGAATCTCTCTTTCTGCCTCCACAGGTGAACGGAAAGCGCGTGTCCCTCCCTCACTACCCCTCTCCACTAATCTCTCTATCGCTAGCGGGCCAGTACATCACCCTGCAGACACCGTTCGGCCTCAAGGTGCGCTGGGACGGAAACCACTACGCCCAGATCTCAGTGCCCAGGTGTGTACTACGGACACAGGAAGTAGATCTCTAGCAACTTCCTTTTCCCTCTTAAGGCTCAAATTACACCCTATTCTTAAATTAGGTGTCTACGTACGTACGGGCAATGCCTTTGTTGTACTTTATCAATATTCATACAGATAATTGATCAACATTTATTCATCATTTAGAACCATTTCTGTTCCAAACATTCCACATCTTTCAACCTTTAGAGGAGTTTCAACTCAGTATCAATCCATTGGATCAACTAAAATCAACTAAAACCTTTTTTTTGTCATTCTCTCTCCATGAGTTCTGTTGTAGGATCTCGAGTAATCCATTGTTTTGTGTCTTGATATCTTTGTGGTAATCCAGAGGTTTGGTATCTTGGTATCTGTTGTGATCTTTTGGTAATAATCTGGTAGTCGTAATAATCTATTGGTTGTTGTCTATATCGGTGTCAAATCTATTGTGTCCTGTATTTTGATATTTTTAGTAGGATCTCTATATTAATCCACTGGTTGTATATCTTTGTATCTTGACCTTTGAACTAATCTACTGTGTTCAAATCAAATCGCATTTTATTGGTCACTTGCACATGGCTAGCAGATTATTGCGAGTGTAGCGACATGTTTGTGAAATGTCGTGTGTCTTGGTCTATCCGTCAGCTCCTACTCTGAACGGATGTGTGGTCTGTGCGGCGACTATGATGGTATCCCTAGCAACGACTTCACCAAGCCAGATGGATCCCAGGTCACCAGCTCCAAGGACTTTGGAAACAGCTGGAAGACTGAGGACGATGAGGATGCCACGTGAGTGGGAATTATGTGGGAATTTTCTCTTGGGAATACTGACTAATGAAGTCAGGAATATTTCTGCCCAGTAATGTATAATGTAGGTACACGCTTTAGGAAGTAGTTTAGTGTGCACTTTATCCTATATGCACTTATTAGGAGTAATAACTGTATTGTGCACTGTATTGGTATTACATTTCCTATTTTAAAGTGTTTACTAATTGTGTGTGTTTCCATAGATGCAAACCCGACACCAACCCAGACCCTGTCTGTGATCCATCACTGGAGGCAGAAGTGTCCAAACCAGAGAACTGTGGGATATTAACCGATACCAAAGGACCTTTCAGGTGAGCAACGGAGTCACATGGATACTTGACATGCAGAACCAACAACATATCCCTGCTGTGCGTGATCCATACCATATGTATCATTTAGACATAAACGCCCCGTTTAACACACCATGCACACACGTGAAAACATACACTAATCCATAAGTACATGGATACCTCCAAACTCACATGCTACGACCCCTGGTGCTTACAAACATGGATCTCTAGTCTATTGTAATATCTGTTTAGAATAATCCACGACTTTAATCCAGATAGCATGGTAAACACATGTTGGGCTGGCAATCTTACTCCTTTACATTCCACACCGCTAAGAATATCTAAGATTGTCTTATACATACAAGCCTACTATAGTTCACATGCCCTGACATGATTCAGGTCATAACACTTAACTCCCTCCATGTGTTCAAAACAAACAAAGTGGTTTATGGATTTGTGTGTTTGTCTTTACTTCTCTCTCTCTCTTTCTTCCTTTCACCCTCCCATTTCGTTCTTTCTTTCGTTCTTTCGTTCTTTCTTTCTTACTTTCTTTCTTTCTTTCGTTCGTTCTTTCGTTCTTTCTTTCTTTCTTTCTTTCTTTCGTTCGTTCTTTCATTCTTTCTTTCTTTCTTTCTTTCTCTAATACTTAACCCCCCCCCCTCTTCCTCACACATTAAATTCACCCCCCTCTCTCTCTCACCCTCCTCCTCTCCCCCATCAGAGAGTGCATTGCGTTGGTGGACCCCACTCCGTTCTTCCAGAGCTGTGTGTATGACATGTGTCGCTTCGTGGGCCAACAGCAGATGCTGTGTGACCAGCTCCAGGCCTACACTGACGCCTGCCTGGGTGCAGGGGCCACGGTTCACCCCTGGAGAAAGCCAGACTTCTGCCGTGAGTCTCATATATAAATATATATATATATATATAGACACACTCTGTCAGGCCCTCGAAGATTGGACCAAAATTTGGTTTGAAAACAGTTGGCAGGTCACAATTATGTGTCAGCTTGAGCAAAAGTTGAAAGAAGAAGCGAAAGTCCATATCTCAGGCTGCCACTTCAAAGTCACACATTAACACAGTTACGGAGAAAATATTGTTGTCCGTCAATAGTAAAGTTATTCCTTTTAATGTTGCAGCAAGCTTAAAGGGGCAATCTGCAGTTGCTACATTCATTTCATTTCTTGAACGGCATTTTTGGTTAAGGGCTTGTAAGTGAGCATTTCACAGTAAGGTCTACCTACGCCTGTTGTATTCGGCGCATGTGACAAATAAAGTTTGATTTGATGTGAAGCATGCTTTGTTATTGTTTCAACCGCTGACTGCCCCTTTAACCCAGATTTGTTACAATATGTTGTAACCCTGTTTCTGCCTTCCCCTTTTTTTTTGCTCTCCCTCCATAGCCCTGCCCTGTCCCCCTAACAGTTCCTACTCCATGTGTGTGAGCTCTTGTCCCGAGACCTGCCTGGGTGTCAGCGGCGCCCCTGGCTGTTCAGATGTGTGTGTGGAGGGGTGCGAGTGTAACCCCGGCTTCATCCTCAGTGACGACAAGTGTGTCCCTGTTAAAGACTGTGGCTGTGTTGACTCCTCTGCAGACTACCACCCTGTGAGTACGATTCTCTCTTTCACTTGGACAATTTCGGTGTGTACTGTAAAGCATCGAGGTTTGGTAAAGGGTACATTAGGATACAGTATGAATACAATACATTGCTAAATCATCCGAATATAAAATAAAATATGCACATCCAAAATGTCACTACACGTGCACATTCAGAAATACCCAAAACTTGATACTGAACTGTACACAACGTTTATATGTGCTGTATCTTGTATTTTTCAAGTTAGACTTTTTTTTGTAAAAGATACCTGTTGACTTCCCTGTAAAATATAAAGGTTAATAAATCAAATTAAATTAACATTTCCCTGGGCTATTCACGGCAGTCAGGTACTGTAGTCTGAACATGGTGTGTGTTTTTCAGGTGGGTGATGACTGGTACCTGGAGGGCTGTAAGGAGAAGTGTGTGTGTCTGGGCGGGGGGGTGATACAGTGTCACAACACCACCTGTACCCTGACAGAGAGCTGTGGCCTGCAGGACGGAGAGTTAGGATGTTACCCACTGGGTACGACACACACACACACACACACGCACAAACAGGAGGGAGAGTACGGATGCCAATGTAATTTTTTTTTGTGTGTGTCATTTATTTTACTTGGCCTTTATTTTGGGGGGTAAGATTGAAAAGCGTCTTTGGGCGACAAGCACTATACAATTGCGGGGTCTCAGTCTCGTACAGTTGTAGCTTTTGAAATGTGTATGTTCTTATAAGAAATATTGTAAATGGGGCTATCAGTGCGCCCTCAAAACATCAGTTTAAACTTCTATGAAAACAAAACATGATCAACTCAAATCTAAACTCTACCCTCCTCTACTCACAGAAACGGGGATCTGCACGGTCCAGGGTGACCCTCACTACACCTCTTTCGATAAGAGGGTGCACAACTTCATGGGTTCCTGCTCCTACACCCTCACCAAGCCCTGCAACGAAACCTCCGGGATGCCGCACTTCACCGTTGACGCCCAGAACGAGCACCGAGGCAGCAACAAGAAGGTGTCGTACGTCAAAGCCGTCGTGGTTAAGGTGTACGGGGTCACCGTCGTCCTGGGGAAAGGGCGCAAAATACAGGTGAGGAACATGGGGAGGTAAAGCTACAGCACGACCTGGTTTATTCAGTTATGCTGGCAGAGTGGCAAGATAAGGCCTCACAAGTGTGGTCAATAAAAATATACTTTAGACGTTATGGTGGCAAAGTAGGAACAAACTGGGAGTAAATGTCTTGAAATGGAATACGAAAACAACAATGCATACCAATGAAAATGCTGTACATTATCAGTAGATACCCACGTACTGTACAATCTGCTAAGTTAACTCCAATTTAAAAGGGTTACACCCTCCTCTCATCTCTTCCAGGTCAACGGAACCCTGGTGACCCCTCCTGTGACTCTGACCAGTGGGGTGAAGGTCTACCTGAGCGGGAAGTTTGTTGTCTTGGAGACGACCTTTGGCCTGAGGGTGAGGTTCGATGGCAACCACCACGCTGACGTCACTCTGCCCTCCTCCTACAACGGTCTGCTCTGTGGACTCTGTGGTAAGAGATAATCAATCAATCATGTTATTAAAAGGCATGTAAAAAAAAATGCCCTCGTAAGTTATTTCACCCACTTTTATCATATCCCCTTTGTAGTGGGTAGTAGATTTATGTAGTCTTTATGTAGTCTTGTCTGAACACCACTTTGAGTATCATTTTATATCTTGACTTGACTGCTTTAAAATATAATTTTACCCCAACCCAGCTAACAGTTTGTATGCAAAGTAGCTGTTGATGTGGGCAGTAGTAACTGGTTCCATCTATCCTCTATTGTAGGAAACTTCAACGGCCAACCCGGTGATGACAACATCAAGCCAGACGGTAAGCCAACCGGCAACACAAACGATCTGGGAGAGAGCTGGCAGGTGCCTGACGACCGCCCCGAGTGAGTCACACACACACCTGAAACACACGACACACATTCATGTTTCAGTTTCAATGTTTTTATTTATCCAGCACTGTCAGGAAGAACTGTTACATTTAGCCTAGATTCCATTGTTTTTGTATGAATTATGACCTATAGGTCTGACTCCATCGAGGAGATTTAGTTTCCATCCTCGACAGGGACGTCTTTGACATTCATCCCTTCCTTTCTTCCTTTCATCAATCCCTCCTTCCCTCTCTCTTCTTTCAGCTGTACCCACGGTGGAGGAGAGGAGGGGTGCGATCCCAATGTTGAGGCAGAAGCTGAGAAACCCACCAGCTGTGGCATGATCACGGACCCCAACGGTGAGACTCACACACAGCACACAGAGAAACATCACACAGACGCATGGAAACACAAATTACAGCTGTCGGACATTAACACCGGACAGAAAATCATAGACATGCTCAATCCAGGTACACTCTTTCACAAAACGTGTTATATTCATGTTATTACATACCACTTGTACTGTGTCTTTCAGTCTCCATTTACTAAAGCCATTTCTCATTTCTGTAGAGCAAGAGATTGTATTTAAACGAAACATCATTGATTCTAGAGATAAGTGAGAGAGTTGTGCCTGAATTGTCAGCTAACTTACTACGACCATTACTCATCGGTCATTTGTCCAATTCTCTCAGTTGTCTTACAGCATTTTTTGGTCGATTGTGTTACTACATATAATTTGTACAATGTTAAAACTATTTATTGATAATTCTTCACTGTCCCAGCTATTTAGCACCATTCATTTCTCCATCCATTCTCTCTCAGGTATATTCAAGCCGTGCCACGCGGTGGTTCCCCCCAACATTTACCAGGAGAACTGTGTGTACGACCAGTGTGCTACGGGAGGGGAGACGGTGGCCCTGTGTCAGGCTATAGAGAGCTACGCTGACCTGTGTGCCTGGGCTGGAGTACCCATCGTGTGGAGGAATAACACCTTCTGTCGTAAGTCACATACCGACATGCGCGCAGACACGCACGCACATTGAAACACAGGTATGCACGCAAACGCATACACACACACCTTCCCGACTGTGTGTAGTCTAACTAACACACCTGTGCTCCATGTGCTGTAACAGACCTGTGCTCCATGTGCTGTAACAGACCTGTGCTCCATGTGCTGTAACAGACCTGTGCTCCATGTGGTGTAACAGACCTGTGCTCCATTAGCTGTAACAGAACCGTGCTCCATGTGCTGTAACGGACCTGTGCTGTAACACACCTGTGTTCCATGTGGTGTAACACACCTGTGCTCCATGTGCTATAACAGAACCGTGCTCCATGTGCTGTAACACACCTGTGCTCCATGTGCTGTAACACACCTGTGCTCCATGTGCTGTAACACACCTGTGCTCCATGTGGGGTAACAGACCTGTGCTCCATGTGCTATAACAGAACCGTGCTCCATGTGGTGTAACACACCTGTGCTCCATGTACTGTAACACACCTGTGCTCCATGTGATGTAACACACCTGTGCTCCATGTGCTGTAACACACCTGTGCTCCATGTGCTGTAACATACCTGTGCTCCAGGTGCTGTAACACACCTGTGCTCCATGTGCTGTAACACACCTGTGCTCCATGTGCTGTAACACACCTGTGAGTCCTTTATGTGTACTGAGTCCTATCTCTATTGGGTAACACCACGATTGTGAAAGTGGTGTGCCACAAGGATTAGTCTCACTACCAATTCAAATCCCATGTTCCCTCTGTTCTCCCCCTTTCTTGGGTAGCAGCAATACAGATGATTCTCATTGCCCATCAGTAACCCCTCTCTCTCTCTCTTCCCCTCTCCCCCCAGCTCTGAAGTGTCTCCCAGGCAGCCACTACGAGCCATGTGGTAACGCCTGTCCTTCCAGCTGTCAGAACCCTAACTTCAACGCCACCTGTGCCCAGCCCTGTGTAGAGGGGTGCGTGTGTGACCCCGGCCTGCTACTCAGCGGTGACAAGTGTGTTCCACCCAGCCAGTGTGGCTGCACCGACAAAGATAACAACTACAGGCCTGTAAGAATGGAGGAACCAAGTTATGACTTGACTAGTGAAGTTTACATAGTAGTCAATACAATGACCTGAGACTTATAGGAAGGGTGTAAACAGAGGCTAGCTCATTTAGCTCATGTGGTTGATTGACTAAAATAATGAAGTGGTTTATTGACTAACTAAGATGGTTGATTGTTATATGTCTGTGGGACTGTGTCTCATGTCCATATCTCTCCTTTTTTGTGTGTGTGTGTGTGTGTGTGTGTGTGTGTGTGTGTGTGTGTGTGTGCCCTAGGTGGGAGACAGTTGGTTCACTGAGCTGGACTGTTCGGAGCGTTGTAAGTGTAACCCTGGCAACAACATTGTCTGTGAGCCATGGCAGTGTAGTCCCGCCCAGGAGTGTAAGGTGTTGCAGGGAGAGCTGGCATGTGTTTCAACAGGTAAATGCCACAGCACCTTTCAGGGCTTTTTCTTAGTCTTTGTTGTGTTGTTTATTTTGCTACTGTTACTGGGACAGAAATATTTTGGTTTCCCAGATACAAATTCCTAATTATAATGAATTATTAGTCCTGAACTAAAAAGCATTTCGAGAATCTCCATTGAACATGCTTCTGGCCTCCTGGGTGGCGCAGTGGTCTAAGACACTGTGCCACTAGCTGTGCCACCAGAGACTCTGGGTTTGAGCCCAGGCTCTGTCGCCGCCAGCCGCGACCGGGAGGTCCATGGGGCGACGCACAATTGGCCTAGAGTCGTCACGGTTAGGGAGGGTTTGGTCGGT
Source organism: Oncorhynchus mykiss (assembly GCF_057628025.1). NCBI lineage: Eukaryota > Metazoa > Chordata > Actinopteri > Salmoniformes > Salmonidae > Oncorhynchus > Oncorhynchus mykiss. The sequence continues at coordinate 33,353,739 of NC_143042.1, forward strand.
AGGGATATCCTTGTCTCATCGCGGACTAGCGACTCCTGTGGCAGGCCGGGCGCAGTGCACGCTGACCAGGTCGCCAGGTGCATGGTGTTTCCTCCGACACATTGGTGCGGCTGGCTTCCGGGTTGGATGTGCGCTGTGTTAAGAAGCAGTGCAGCTTGGTTGGGTTGTGTTTTGGAATGACGCATGACTCTCGACATTCGTCTCTCCCGAGCCCATATAGGAGTTGTAGCGATGAGACAAGACAGTAACTACTAACAATTGGATACCACGAAATTAGGGAGAAAAAAACAAAAACATGCTTCTAAGACCTAGTCCAGGACTAGGCTTAATCTGTGGCTGGAAAACCAGCTCTAAGTATATCTTCACTTTGAAGTGAATGTGCCACTGCCTGTATATGAAGAACTCCCAAGAAGACATCCCTAACCCAGATATGAATGTCTCTGTGTCTCTCCCCAGGTTTGGGTGTGTGTCATGTGGCCGGAGATCCTCACTACTACACCTTTGATGGTGTCATGCACACCTTCATGGGCACCTGTACCTATACACTGGTGGAGGTATGTAACCGTCGTCTCTCAACCTCTCTTCCTCTTCCCCTCTGTCTCTCCCGATCCCTGTAACACATCTCCCTCTCACCTTCCCTCTAACCCCCCCCCCTCGTTATCCCTCTCTCCCTTAGGTGTGTAACTCCACCAAGGTAACTCCGTTCACCATCGTGGCGAAAAACGAGGAGCGTGGTCAACCGGAGGCGTCGTACGTGCGCTCCGTCACGGTCTATCTTCCCAACGCCAACATCACACTTCAAAAGAGCAACAGAGTTCTGGTGAGATGGAGTTCAAGGTCAAACCCCGGTTGTCTGTTTTTGGTGAGAATAGAAATGTGTGTATGGCTTACAGGCTTATGCCTCAGTCTCATCGCAGCAAACATAGACAGAAAACACAAAACAGGGAGAGAGATCCATTGGTAAGCATGCTTAGAATCACGTTTGTCAAGAGTAGCGAAAAGTAGAAGTTTGACGCTTTGGCTCAATCCTGAGCACAGTTTCCTTTGTTTTCATTATCTTTGGGGGGGGGGGGGTATTTGGGATGTTAGGCCTATCCTTGAGGGGGCTTCAACACCGGCAAGCCACTTTGTGGAACCGCCCATGGAAGCTGTGATAGTGAAGTTTGAGGAACAACAACCCATATGCCTTATTCGTTATTGATTTCCACTAATCACCTCTACTTTATCCCCCCCCCCCCACCTCTCTATTTCTCTCTCGCCTCTCCAGTTGGATGGGCGCAGGGTACGTACTCCTCTGTCCATCGGTGTGGCCGGGGCCAGGGTCTTGAGTAGTGGTGTCTACAGTCTACTGGACACTGATTTTGGCCTGATGGTCAAGTTTGATGGAGTCCACCACCTGGAGATCACCGTCCCTGGAGAGTACTTCAACAAGGTACGACTGAGCCCAACTATAGTAATGCTGCTGTACAATAATGTGAATAATACAACTTATAATGATGGTAAAATTAAGCCTTTCACACAATACATGTCTTGGCCATACTAAAATACTCCGACCTACATTTTAAAGGGACTTCTAATGATTTTCTCTGCCCTTTTCATTCTTGGAATTATCCACACTGTTCAATTTTATTTTATTTTATTTTACCCGTTTTCTCTCCCCAATTTCAATCTTGTCTCATTGCTGCAACTTCCCAACCGGCTCGGGAGGCGATGGTCAAAGTCGTGCGTCCCCCGAAACATGACCCGCCAAACCGCGCTTCTTAACACCCGGCCACTTAACCAGTCGCACCAATGTGTCGGAGGAAACACCGTTCACCTGACGACCGAGGTCAGCTTGCAGGCACGCTACAAGCAGTCGATAGAGCGCGATGAGCAAAGTAAAGCCCCCCCCAGCTAAACACTCCCCTAACCCGGACAACGCTGGGCCAATTGTGCACCATCCAATGGGACTCCCGATCAAATCAAATGTTATTTGTCACATGTGCCGAATACAGCAGGTGTAGACTTTACAGTGAAATGCTTACTTACAAGCCCATAACCAACAAGGCAGTTTCAAGAAAAATAACTGTTTAGTAAAATCTGTAGTGCCTTGCGGTCGGAGGCCGAGCAGTTGCTATACCAGGCAGTGATGCAACCAGTAAGGATGCTCTTGATGGTGCAGCTTTTTGAGGATCTGAGGACCCATGCCAAATCTTTTCAGTCTCCTGAGGGGGAATAGGCTTTGTCGTGCCCTCTTCACGACTGTCTTGGTGTTTTTGGACCATGATAGTTTGTTGGTGATGTGGACATCAAGGAACTGGAAGATCTTAACCTGCTCCACTACAGTTGACAATGGGGGCGTGCTTGGTCCTCCTTTTCCTGTAGTCCACAGTCATTTCCTTTGTTTTGATCACGTTGAGGGAGAGGTTGTTATCCTGGCACCACACGGCCAGGTCTCTGACCTCCTCCCTATAGACTGTCTCATCGTTGTCAGTGATCAGGCCTACCACTGTTGTGTCGTCGGAAAGGACAGTGTGGAGTGCAATAGAGATTGCAACACATCTGTGGATCTGTTGGGGCAGTATTCAAATTAGAGTGGTTCTAGGGTTTCTGGCATGATGGTGTTGATGTGAGCCATGACCAGCCTTTCAAAGCACTTCATGGCTACATACATCAGTGCTACAGGTCGGTAGTCATTTAGGCAGGTTTCCTTAGTCTTCTTGGGCACAGGGACTATGGTGGTATGCTTGAAGCATGTTGGTATTACAGACTCGGTCAGGAACAGGTTGAAAATGTCAGTGAAGACACTTGCCAGTTGGGCAGCGCATGCTCGGAGTACATGTCCTGGTAATCCGTCTGGCCCTGAGGCCTTGTGAATGTTGTTCTGTTTGAAGGTCTTACTCACATCGGCTACAGAGAGCATGATCACACAGTCGTCCGGAACAGCTGATGCTCTCATGCATGCTTCAGTGTTGCCAGCCTCGAAGCGAGCACAGAAGTTATTTAGCTTGTCTGGTAGGCTCGTGTCACTGGGCAGCTCATGACTGTGCTTCCCTTTGTAGTCTGTAATAGTTTGCAAGCCCTGCCACATCCGAGCCGGTGTAGTACAATTCGATCTTAGTCCTGTATTGACCTTTGCCTGTTTGATGGTTCGTCGGACGGGATAGCAGGATTTCTAATAAGCGTCCGAGTTTCAGTCCCGCTCTTTGAAAGCGGCAGCTCTACCCTTTAGCTCAGTGTGGATGTTGCCTGTGATCCATGGCTTCTGGTTGGGGTATGTACGTACGGTCCCTGGGGGGACGACGTCATCAATGTACTTATTGATGGAGCCAGTGTGGTGTGGTGCACTCCTCAATGACATCGGAAGAATCCCAGAACATATTCCACTTCTTTACTGACCGAGTCGCCCATTCTTCCTGCTTTAGTTTTAGCTTGTAAGCAGGAATCAGGAGGATAGAATTATGGTCAGATTTGCCAAATGTAGGGCTTTGTACGGGTCTCTGTGTGTGGAGTGAAGGTCGTCTATAGTTTTTTCCCCCTCTGATTGCACATGCTGGTAGAAATGAGGTAAAATGGATTTTAGTTTCCCTGCATTAAAGTCCCCGGCAACTTAGAGCGCCGCCTCTAGATGCACTTTCCTGTTTGCTTATGGCCGTACATAGCTCATTGAGTGCCATCTAATGTCATAGAGCCCGACCGGTTGTGATAGATCCCGGAATCGAACCCTGGTCTGTAGTGACGCCTCTAGAACTGCAATGCAGTGCCTTAGACCGCTGCGCCACTCGGGAGGCCCTACTGTTCAAATTCTATTCACATGTATTTTATTGATCTTTTTTTTAAAGTAATTGACACTATTTCTTGTACAAACTTCACTCTTATATTATTCCCTCAATTTCAACTCACAACTCTTTCCTTCCGTCTGTCCAGGTGTGTGGCATGTGTGGTAACTACAACATGAACGCCAAAGACGACAACCTGAAGCCAGATGGAAACCCAGCCAAGGACGTGATAGAACTGGGCAACAGCTGGAAGTCCGAGGGAGACTCAGACCCAGGGTCAGTAACCTCTAACCCCTCACCTTTGACCTTGTACTTTAGGCCAGGAGGCTACCACTAAAGCTTTTTCTTGGTCAGATCATGTGTTACTGTACACCTGAGTGTCCCTGAAACACTGACAGCTGTCGATATCATTTATATTTTAGATACCTGGATCTTTAATAATATATAGCCTTAAGGCAAGCCAATGTTCAAATAGACCAGGTACAAATAGACCAGGTACAAATAGACCAGGAGTAAACCACTCTGTCTGTACAAGGCTTGCAAAAAAATATGTGTAATTCTAGCGACACTTATTGGTGATTGATCATTAATCATTATGGTCTGGCAGGAGGTAACATTTTTGGGTACTCTCCCTCTTCTCCATCCCTCTATCTAACCCATCCCTCCCTCCATCTCTCCCTCCATCCCTCCAGGTGCTCGCCAGATGAGCGTCCCAACATCCACCCTAACTGCACGGCAGAGGAAGAGAAACAGTACGAGACCCTGTGTTCTTCTATCATCCTCGGCGACAAGTTCAAGCCCTGCCACTCTTTCCTGCCCCCGGAGGCCTTCCTGGGGAACTGTGTGTACGACATGTGTGAATACGACGGCATGCAGGCCACGCTATGTGATAACGTGGAAGCCTACGCACAGGCCTGTCAGTCAGCTGGGGTTACCGTCGACTGGAGAAACAACACATTCTGTCGTAAGTGATGGGGGGAGATGGGGGGGAGGGGGAGGGAGATGGAGAGGGTGGGGTGAGATGGGGGGAGGGAGATGGAGAGGGCGGGGTGAGATGGGGAGAGGGTGGGGTGAGATGGGGGGAGGGAGATGGAGAGGGTGGGGTGAGATGGAAGGAGAGAGTATGGGAGGGAGGTTGGGCATAGGATGCTATATAAATGACTGAAAATGGAAGGAAATGAGTGGACTTTGGAATTGAATTTGTAAAAGTACTACATGTGTAGGCCTGTACTGTCGACCAATGATGCCGCAATTACCAGATGAAACGCATCCATAGAGCCAATGTTACTGTAACTGTTACTGTACTGTATAAAAAGATAGGACCTTTGATTATCGTCTAACACCACCATCTCTCTTTCCCCCTCCAGCCCTGCCATGCCCCCCCAATAGCCACTACTCTGACTGCACGCCCCCCTGCCCGCCCACCTGCTCCGACCTGTTCCCCATGTTCTGCCACCTTCCCTCCACCACCTGTGTCGAGGGGTGCCAGTGTGACGCTGGGTTCGTACTCAGCGACGGGAAGTGTGTCCCTCTGGCCAAGTGTGGATGTGTGGACTCCAATGGAGAGTACCATGACGTGAGTGCTTACTGTTTCGTTGACCAATCATTGCCCGCTTACCCGTACTACTTTACCAGTCATACACCCCAACTAAACACACGAAAGGTTCCTTTCAACTTAAGGGGATCGTCAGATGGCAAACATATTTGTACCACAGCCGGCATGATATTCAACTGTGAAGCAAGTTTGGTTAGACAAGAATCCAAACTCCACCAGCCAGACACAGATTCAACACATCCTCTATAATACCATTCATACAAGGTTTCTTTAGATATACTGTATAAACAGTCAGCCGTAATCTTAACGTGTGTTCTGTGTGTTCTCTGTGTGTGTGTGTGTGTGTGTGTGTGTGTGTGTGTGTGTGTGTGTGTGTGTGTGTGTGTGTGTGTGTTGCAGATGGGAGACTTGTGGGTGACTGACCACTGTGATGGCAAGTGTACCTGTAACCTGGGCGGCTCCATCACCTGTTCTGATTTTCAATGTAAGGATGATTCTGTCTGCACTCTGGACAAAAACGGAGACCTCTACTGCAAACCTGAGAGTAAGTCCCAACTCTTCTCTCAAAATAGTCCCTGCAACTCTGCCCCCACTGCCATTTCTACCTAAAATATATTTTAGGAGAAAGTTACTATTTGTCATCTATACTTCCTCAATACAAACTTTTCTGTCTCTCTCTTTCTCTCTCTCTCTCCCCACCTTACTTCATCTCCCTTTCTCTGCCACCCCCCCCCCCCCCCTTACTCCTCTCCAGAATTCGACAAGTGCAATATCCACGGCGACCCCCACTACCGTACGTTTGATGGGTTCACCCACCACTTCCAGGGCCCCTACACCTACACCCTGACCCAGGGCCACTCCCTCCTCAGCTCACTGGCCTCCCTCCAAGTCAGAGGGAAGAACGTCCGTCGCGGTGGCAGCAAGAAGATCTCCTACCTGGATGAGGTGTATGTCGATGTCTATGGAGTCAGCATCCGCTTCCTGCAGAAGAAAGTTGTCCTGGTGAGTTCAATATAATATAATCCAACAATGCCTGTAGCCTTGGCGATGGTAATCTAGCTCTAAAACCATGAGACTCTCCTCTCTGTTACCTTCCAGGTCAACTATGACATCACCATGAACAGTTAGGACCTCTTGTGTCATCTCCATGAACAGTTATAACTTCTTACGTCCTCTCACTACCCGTGTAGGTGAACGGTGAGCGTGTGGCTCCTCCTCTCAGTCCTAGAGACGGCCTGACCATCACGATGAACTCCAAGAACGTCCAGCTGGTCACCGACTTTGGCATGACGGTCCGCTTCGACGGCAAAATCCACGGAGGTGAGAGGGAGGGAGGGAGGGAGGGAGGGGGGGGGAGGGAGGGAGGGGGGGGAGGGAGGGAGGGAGGGAGGGAGGGAGGGGGAGGGAGGTCACGTCCATAGGGCAGCTACAAAGAGTTATCAGACGGGCTAGGAGTGTGGTCTAGAAAGTTAATTTAATTTACTTAATCATTTAATTAATAAAATGATTAAATATCTTATTAAGAAGAGCTCTGCTTGTGCTCGTGCAATACTCTTTCTCCCTCCCTAACAGAGGTGATCCTACCCAGTACATACAAGAACAGGGTGAGAGGTCTGTGTGGGAACTACGACGGATCCTCCAAGAACGAGTACATGAAACCAGACGGAACTGTGACGCGGAAACTTGACGAGTTCGGCGAAAGCTGGAGAGTGACTGACAGGCAGGGGGCGGAGCTAGTGACAGCAGACCTCCCCAAGATGGTGCACCTGCACAGGTGGGAAGGAATCACTCGCTTGTATATTAAAACATTTAATTCATTCATTTATTTGTTGGTTCATTCATAATCTATTTATAAACACAACCGACTGAAAAATAGGTTTGTTGAGATTATCAAGTGTACATAACTAAATATGACTCTCCTTCCTTTGTTTTTTTTCTCCTTCGCTCACCCTCTTCTTCAACCTCTTCTTCGCCCTCTTCTTCGCCCACTTCTTCAACCTCTTCTTCCCCCTCTTCTTCAACCTCTTCTTCATCCTCCTCTTCAACCTCTTCTTACCCTCTTCTTCAATCTCTTCTTCAACCTCTTCTTCAACCTCTTCTTCCCCCTCTTCTTCCCCCTCTTCTTCGCCCTCTTCTTCAACCTCTTCTCACCCTCTTCCTAGGCGTGATGTGGAGACAGACCCAGAGTCTGGCTTTGAGACAGCAGGTTGTACTGAAGCTCAGCTGGCTGAGTTGAATGGTAACAAACAGTGCGGAGCCTTGTCTGACCCTACAGGACCTTTCGCTGGCTGCCACGCCCAACTACTGCCCAACAGCTTCCAGGAGTGAGTAGAGACTGTGTGTGTGTGTGTGTGTGTGTGTGTGTGTGTGTGTGTGTGTGTGTGTGTGTGTGTGTGTGTGTGTGTGTGTGTGTGTGTGTGTGTGTGTGTGTGTGTGTGTGTGTGTGTGTGTGTGTGTGTGTGTGAGAGAGAGAGAGCGAAAGAGTGTTTATGTGTGCTACAGGTGGGTATGTTTGATATTTTTCTCTCAACATATAACTTGAATTTATATCCTGCTTTATATGTTCATACAACTGTGTTCGGATCTGTGTGTAGGTCTGCACTATTCCCTCCACTCACTGTCGTGTGTGTGCGTTTTAGGGACTGTGTGTTTGACCTGTGTGCGGATCAGGAAACCGCATCTCTACGTTGTGACAGCTTTGAGGTGTACGCCCAGGCATGCCAGGAGGCCGGTGTCAAACTGGGCAAATGGAGACAACAGCTGGGCTGTGGTAAGACACGCGAGCGCGCGCACACACACACACACACACACACACACACACACAGAAGGAGAGCTGGGATATGCAAAAGACACATTTCCAATTCACAAATGCGTATTAATACACACTTGTGCAACTGTGAAATATAAGCACCCACCAGATTATTATTATTACACACACTAATATATGTAATATATAGATGTCATTATACACACACACACACACACACACACGCACCTTGTCTCACATGCACACATTACTACAGAGATGTTATTAAACACAAATGAACGCATGCATACGCACACAGACACACTCACACACTCGCGGACACAAACGAGCACACACACAAGCACAAATGCACGCACGCACACACTACACTGCAGAGATCTTATTAAACACACATAAATGCACACGCACACTCACAGACACACAAATGCAGACGCAAACACACATGCAATAATGCACACACACTCTGGTATTACACACACAAATTATTATATACACACAAGTACACACACACACACAATCTATCTGAAACACAACCAAAATACATTCCCTCACTGCTGTGTTCTTAATAAATGACGTTTTTTTTCCTTCACTTGTAATCCCTAGCAAACTGCTAAACTGATTCTGCCAAATCATTTTGGCAGTAATACTTATTTTCAGCTGCCCTCCTCTCAACACCCCTTATGTGTTTGTTGCTAATCCTGTGTCCTCACTTTCTCCCTCTCTTCCCCCCCCTCTCCCGCTCTCTTCACTTCCTCCCTCACTCTCCCCCTCCTCTCTCCCTCTCTCTTCACTTCCTCCCTCACTCTCCCCCTCCTCTCTCCCTCTCTCTTCACTTCCTCCCTCACTCTCCCCCTCCTCTCTCCCTCTCTCTTCACTTCCTCCCTCACTCTCCCCCTCCTCTCTCCCTCTCTCTTCACTTCCTCCCTCACTCTCCCCCTCCTCTCTCCCTCTCTCCCTCCTCTCCTCCCACCTAGTCCTGAGCTGTGTGGACAACAGTACCTACTCTGAGTGTATGTCCCCTTGCCCCGCCTCCTGCGCTGACCTGGCCGCGCCCTCCGATTGTGACTTCACTGCCTGTGTTGAGGGGTGCCAGTGTGCCCCCGGTTTCGCCATGAGCACAGGCAGCTGTGTGCCCTATAGCGAGTGTGGCTGCAACTACCTGGATAGATACTACCCGGTGAGTTAATACAGCTGTTGCAGAACATTGCACGGTGTGGTGTGTATAACTCTGTCTCTTTCCTCGTACATGTCTCTCTCTCTACCCCATTTGAATGTCTCTCTCTCTCCACATCCCTCCATTCCCTTCCTACCCAGCTCAAGGAGAAGTTTGTGACAGAGGACTGTGCCCTGTCGTGTGAATGTACGGCCTCGGGCGCCGTGTGCCAACCCAAGGGCTGTGCCGACACACAAGTCTGTACCATTTTTGACTACGCGCGTGACTGCTACAAAGGTGAGTGTGTGTCTTTGTGTGTGGCTACTGAAACATGCATTTGTGTCCCTAGTAGTTGCAATAAGAACAACTTCAGTGTGCAAAATGGACTGCCATGTCTTTGATAATAAACGTACCCTCTCGCCCTCTCTTCTCAGTGAGTCCGTGTCTGGGTTACCCCTGTCTAAATGGCGGTACCTGCTCTGACACTAACACTACAGTTGACTCATTCACCTGCCAGTGTAAAGAGGGCTTCGAGGGCAACCTGTGTGAGATCGAGAAGACCGAGACCAGCGGAGGCCTGGGTACGTGATTAACTGGAGCTAATACTATACCGTATTGTACTATACTATTCTGTACTGTATTTCACTGTACTGTACTATACTGTACTGTATGGGACTGTACTGTATTATACTGTACTGTATGGGACTGTACTATACTGTACTGTATGGAACTGTACTGTACTGTATTATACTGTATTGTACTGTACTGTATTATACTGTATGGGACTGTACTATACTGTACTGTATTATACTGTATGGGACTGTACTATACTGTATGGGACTGTACTATATTATACTGTATGGGACTGTACTATACTGTATGGGACTGTACTACACTGTACTGTATTATACTGTATTGTACTGTACTGTATTATACTGTATGGGACTGTACTATATTATACTGTATGGGACTGTAATATACTGTACTGTATTATACTGTATGGGACTGTATTATACTGTATTGTACTGTACTATACTCTATTATACTGTATTGTACTGTATTATACTGTATGGGACTGTACTATACTGTACTGTATTATACTGTACTGTATTATACTATACTGTATGGGACTGTACTATACTGTACTGTATTATACTATTCTGTACTGTACTATACTGTATGGGACAGTACTATACTGTACTGTATTATACTGTATGGGACTATACTGTACTGTATTATACTATACTGTATTATACTGTATGGGACTGTACTATACTGTACTGTATTATACTATACTCTACTGTACCCGGTAATCCTTATTGGGACCTAGCAGTTGTTAGAAATAGCATACAGGCATACCAGTGTTGTAACTGTCTCCTCCTTCGTCCCACAGATAAGAACACGATCATTCTCATCGCAGTCCTAGTGCCTCTGGGAGTCATCATCATAGCGCTGATCTGTGTGTTATGCTACAAATGCTGTCGAACGTAAGGACTGTACAACAACCACTAAAACACAGCCTATTTATCGTAGTGCAAAATCTACTCTTGACAACATGAAATAATCAAAGATCAAGTTGACCATGACAGTTTGCTTTATTATTCAGTGTACACGACAGAAAAAAGCCAACGTCACCTGTCAGTGCAGTATTTGTAGTCCTATGTAAATGGATGCTAACTCTCTAAACCATTTTGTGTTTACAGGGACAAAAAAAACAAGTGTGATTCTGACAACACAGATTCAAGTAAGTGCCTATCTCAATCTCACTTAAAACATATGTCAACTTTTACCTTCACTTACATTATTTTTTACCTACTTAGCTAATATTATCCCAATAAAACCAGGCGAAGGATGTAGATGGGAAGGATATAGTAAACACTGAATTTAAACCAGTAGAACAAAGTTCCCTGTTCAGGTCAGTGATGTCATAATGGGTGGACTGTAGACCATTTTAAATGAGTCAATTATTTTGAAGCAGACTATTGGCAGCCAGCTAAAGAGAAAAGCACAAGAAAAACACCTGTCACCAACCTATTCAGCTGATTTATTACAGAGGCAAGTGGACCTTGCCGTGCCATAATTCTATAACCTCAACCCTTACCTTAACCTCACTGATATAACACTAACCTTAACCTAACCCTTGTTCCTAAACATAAACTTAAACATAACCTTCATTCATTTCGACCCTTATGCATAAACATACGTTTTTGTAATTCCATGAAGCCATGATCAGGAGGGAAATTGTGAAAAAGAAGTGCTTTCGTTCTTCCACTGGATTGCATGACAAGTAGTTCTGCCCTCCCATCCTTCCCAACTAAACCCTTGATCACCTTGGTGACCTGGCCAGGAGAAACTCCTGGACCTACCTAATAGTACCTGTCATAAAACAACAAATTCATGATAATAATAAACATTACACCTATCTCTCTCTCGCTCTCTTTCCCTTTGTCCTTCTTCACTTTCTCTCTCTCCCTCTTTCCCTCCCTCGCTTATAATTCTATGAATTGAATTTCTACTAGGCATCCAATACCACATGCACCTTAAGGACAGCGACGTCATGTACGAAAACCTGGACAACCAGCAGAAGAACGCAAGCGACATCATGACTCGCATGTAGATGGAGAGAAAGAAGAGTAGAGAACATAAGAGTTTCATATTTACTGGCAGATGAATGTACGGATATCACACACACACACAGAGACAGACACACACACACACACTCAATCACTCACAAACAATGCACACCAATTCAGAACAGTCCGTAACGTCAATGTTACATATTTGCCACATTTTTCTTTTTGGAATTTGTTAATATTATTGTCATTATATTATCTGCTTTTATTAACTTATTAATGCTTTTGTTGTAATTTGAGAATGTATGAATTACGAGATGTGATCCAGGGAAAAGTGCAATTATAAAATGCCTGAAGTGCCTGAGATGTAATTTATTGAAGTGTATTAAATTGTTGCTGCAAGCTTAACATTACTTGTCATGTCAGTCTTGTGTCTGCCTTACCTGTCCTACAGTAACACACCTGTGTCTGTCTTACCTGTCCTACAGTAACACACCTGTGTCTGTCTTACCTGTCCTACAGTAACACACCTGTGTCTGTCTTACCTGTCCTACAGTAACACACCTGTGTCTGTCTTACCTGTCCTACAGTAATGCACCTGTGTCTGTCTTACCTGTCCTACAGTAACACACCTGTGTCTGTTTTACCTGTCCTACAGTAATGTACAGTAATGCACACAAACTTCCCAATCGCTCCAACTGTATTTATTCACACTTCAAGAGTGCAACAAACGAGGAGTGACCCAAAACATATTTTTCCCCCAACACTTTTCCCTGACAGACGTTTGCATTCAATGCATCTAAAAACAAGCAAGACCTAAACTAAGGCCAGTGAGACTGCTAGCAAACAATGTGTCACAGTACATCTGTGACACAATCAACTGCATTTGTTGTTTGTGTGTCCAAAGAACCAAGAACAATACAATTCAAATCAATTCAAGTGCTTAACAACAATGACTGTTAAAAATAAGTCACTAATATACATAAACAATCATATTGTGAGCTACTTTGGTCCAAGTAGTAATATAATACATTGTTTTAAAATCACAAGAGGAAAGGATTGGAAATGTTTGTGACCAAACTTTTGTTCATCAAGTGTTCGGGAACAATGAAAATAGAGTTGGAATGGTTTTGTTTTTCAGTTAAATTCCAGGAAATAAAACATCTAAACAAAATGAAACATAAGAAACGAAATAACACACATCCTCTGCACACTTAGTCTTGGGTACGTCTATTTCTTGTCTTCACGTAAAGATATAGAGATAAAACGTCTAAATGAAACACAGAACACACAAGCAAGTACTTTGTGTCCAGGGAAAATCAGGCATAATACGCCCGGTTTATACCTGGTGTTAACATGGGTCCTTTGTCCTGATCTTGTCTACATTCTGTATGTGCCCACATTTCCAAAAATGTGTCCACACATGGTATTAAAACGTGTCCGTTATCCATCCAATGTGTCTGCATTGTGACCAGACTTCCTGATCCCTTCCTTTATGCTAATTATTTCACTACTCTTTCAAAACAAGATTTATTTATGTATTGTAAGACACATATTGATGTAATCAGTCAATGGTGCCACCTGTCAATGGTTTTAATGGGTGGAATAATGTACTAAAATGGTTTCTCTGTCCAGATCCGTCTTACACTTGTAAGATACAAAGACACAATGCGTGCCTGACTACCTCCGGAGGTGGGCAGAATGATCTGATCAAAATCACATGACAATGTGTCTTTTGATTGTCAACACCTGTCTAAAAATCCAAATGTGGAAAATCAAAATGTGGAAAAGATCAGGACAAAGGATGCATGCTAGAACCAGGTATAAACGGGGCTTTTGACACACAGTCAAAAAAAATCTGATTGTTTGAAATGTCTCCAACCTCACATTGTAATTTACATCAGGGATAAAGACCCATTGGTCATTTCCATTGGCAATTGAACCAGGAAATAAAATCATATTTTAGACAAACACAAAAAACATACAACAAATGCTTAAAGCGGCACAAACATACACACACACACACACGTACGCACGCACATACACATGCACACACACCTGCGCACACACACACCATCGTTCAATGTTCTCAACACAAATGTAAACAGTTGAAAACGTAGCTACAGTAACGGACGTTACGATTTCTAAATAATCCACTATTCTGGATTGTTACCCAGGACTAAATCCCTAATAATAAGGTAAAGTGTGAATGAATGGCATAACAACAACAATCAACAGGATCAACCAGTGTAATCAAAGTTTTAACAGCTGTGAACAACAGTGTAAGGCTGTGTCCCAAATGGCACCCTATTCCCTATCTAGTCCACTACTTTTGACCAGGGTCCATAAGTAGTGCACTTTATAGGGAATAGGGCGAACAGCAGTATAACAAGGGAAAGGGAAATGATTTGTTCCCTATCATGGAGTGTGGACTATGAAGTTTGTGTTACGGAGTGTGTCCTTCTATGTACAATATGTGTACTCTGGAGTGTACTAAGGAGTATAAGCACTTTTAAGACTTTTAAGCAGAAGTAAATGCTAATAAAAAAAATTTGAAATTATACAAATCAGACAATAAATATATTTAGCATAAACTAAAAACATCTCTAGTAGATTACTTGTTTAACTACTAAATACAGTGTTGAGACTGTGTGGCTCCAAGCCACTAAAATACAACACATTCTAATAAGAGTGAACTCGATGACACTATCCACGGGTGAAACAGATCTAGCCTGGTCCCAGATCTGTCTGTGCTATCTTGCCAATTCCTATCGTGACAATGACCATAGCAGTTGTGAAGACAGCACAAACAGATCTGAGAATAGGCTACAGTTATTCCACAATGCAACAGAACTCAAACCTTTCCCTGTGGTCTCCTGCTGCTTTTTTTAATCACAAGTTTGACATCCATCACATTAGATAAGTGTATCTAACAGTGTGTAAACTAACAAAATCCAGTTTTTCAGTAACAAAATTCAGTCTTTCACTAATAAAATCCAGTTTTTCAGTAACAAAATCCAGTTTTTGACTCTTAAAATCCAGTTTCTCACTAACATAATCCAGTTTTTCACTAAAAAAATGATTCTAACATCCAAGTATTACATTACATATACTGTGTAAAATGTATACCAGTGTATAACAATATGTATTAACAAGGTATTGGCTATTACCATAACCCTGTACGGTAAACACAGTAATCTACAGTGAAAAAGTTCTCAAAATGCTTCTACAAATAGTCTGGATCTGTCTTCACCCTGTTTAAAACCTTAACAATTATTTACACATTAAATTACAGCATTACACAAGGAATAAAACAAGGAATAAAATGGAATGCTGACATTACAGTGATATAAAAACATCAAATGTTGTTGAGATAAAAATGTGAAATTATGTTGTTGAAAGTAACTTCTCCAGTGTCTTCAAATGATGTGGCTCACGTACAGTCAATCATTCAGTGTGTGTCAGATAGTCTATCTGTCTGTCTGGTAAATCATTGTTCATGCGTGCCTTGTAGGATGTAGGAAATGTTCAGCATGAGAGATGTCTCTCTCTCTCTCCCTTTTTCTATCTATGTCTCCCTTCTTCCTCCCTCCCATCTTCACAGTCTCATTGTTTCTACCTGCACCAGCACTCCCCTCTCTTCCTCCACCTCTCCCTGTCTCTCGCCTTGTCTCTCAGTCTCTTCCAGGTTCCAGCACCAGTACCTTACACTCTCTCTTGGCGATCTTGTCCAGTGAGAGGACCGGCCGATCGGGGGGGAGGTAGAGGGGTCGACCCACTGGGGATCCCACTGGAGGGGTGATGGCCCTGCGCTCCATCACACTGCCCGTCCTAGAACACACACACACACACACACACACACAGAGACGCAAATACAAAGAGACATACGCACACACACAATGGGGATTAGGAGAGAGGTCAGAAAGAGGTCAAGGAGTCACTGCCAGAATTTAGGGATTACAGGGAGTGTGCGTGTGTGTGCGTCTGCGTGTACGTGTGTATGAGTGTGTACATATATGCTTGTGTGTGTGTATGAGTTTATGCACTGCATGTATGCTGATGTGTGTGTATGCGTATGTGTGTGTGTATGTGTGTGTGTGTGTGTGTGTGTGTGTATGTGTGTGTGTGTGTGTGTGTGTGTGTATGTGTGTGTGTGTGTGTGTGTGTGTGTGTGTGTGTGTGTGTGTGTGTGTGTGTGTGTGTGTGTGTGTGTGTGTGTGTGTGTGTGTGTGCGCGTGTGTGCCTTTAGAAAATATCCACAGCCCTTTGTCTTTTTCCACATTTTGTTTGGTTACAGCCTGAATTTAAAATGGATTCAATTGAGATACTAGTCAAAGTGGCATTGTGTTTTTCATTTAAAAAAAATAGAAATTCATTAAAAATGAAAAGCTAAAATGTCTTGAGCCAATAAGTATTCAACCCCTTTGTTATGGCAAGCCTAAATAAGTTTAGGAATAAAAATGTGCTTAACAAGTCACATAATAAATTGCATATAATCCCTCTTTGTGCAATAACAGTGTTTAACCAGCTTTTCGAATGACTACCGCATCTCTGTACCCCACACATGCAATTATATGTAAAGTCCCTTGGTCGAGAACTGAATTTCAAACACAGATTCAGCCACATAGACGAGGGAGGTTTTCCAATGCTTCGCAAAGAAGGGAACCTATTGATAGATGGGTAAACATTTTAAAAGCAGACATTGAATATTCCGCTGAGCATGGTGAAGTTATTAATTGCACTTTGGATGGTGTATCAATACATCCAGTCACTACAAAGATACAGCTGTCCTTCCTAACTCAGTTGCTGGAGAGGAAGGAAATGAGGCCAATAGTGACTTTGAAACAGTTACAGAGTTTAATAGCTGTGATAGGAGAAAACTGAGGGTTGATCAATATTGCAGTTAATTCACAATACTAGCCTAATTGACAGAGTGAAAATAAGGAAGCCTGAAGAGAATAAAAATATTCCAAAACATGCTTGCAACAAGGCACTAAAGTAATACTGCAAAAAATGTGGCCAAGCAATTAACTTTTTGTCCTGAATACAAAGTGTTATGTTTAGGGCAAATCCAATACAACACATTACTAGGTACCATTCTCCAAATTTCAAGCATGGTGGTGACTGCATCATGTTATAGGTGTGGCTGTAAATGCTAAGGACTGGAGAGTTTTTCAGGATGAAAAAGAAACGGAATGGAGCTAAGCACAGGCAAAATCCTAAAGGAAAACTTGGTTCAGTCTGCTTTCCACCAGACACTGGGAAATGAATTAACCTTTCAGCAGGACATTATCTTCCTCTTTGACATTACAGAGTATGTTTTGTAGATCGTTGACAAAAAATGACAATTAATCAATTTGAATCCCACTTTATAACACAACAAAATTTGGAAAAGTCAAGGGGCGTGAATACCTTCAGAAGGCACTGTATATACACTGCAAACGTATGTGGACACCTGCTCATCAAACATCTCATTCTAAAAGTTGGCCCCCCCTTTACTGCTATAACAGCCTCCACTCTTCTGGGAAGGCTTTCCACTAGATGTTGGAACATTGTTGTTTGGACTTGCTTCCATTCAGCCACAAGAGCATAAGTGAGGTCGGGTACTGATATTGAGCGACTAAGTTCCAATACATCTCAAAGGTGTTTGATGGGGTTGAGGTCAGGGCTCTGTGCAGGCCAGCCAAGCTCTTCCACACAGATTTCGACAAACCATTTCTGTATGGACCTCATTTGTGCATGTGGGCATTGTCATGCTGAAACAGAAAGGGCCTTCCCCAAACTGTTGCCACAAAGTTTGAAGCACAGAATCGTCTAGAATGTCACTGTATGCTGTAGTGTAAAGATTTCCCTTTACTGGAACTAAAGGGCCTAGCCCGAACCATGAAAAACAGCCCCAGACCATTATTCCTCCTCCACCAAACGTCACTGTTGGCACTATGCATTGGGGCAGCTAGTGTTCTTCTAGCATCCACCAAACCCAGATTCGTCCATCAGACTGTCAGATGGTGAAGCGTGATTCATCACTCCAGAGAACGTGCTTCCACTGCTTCAGAGTCCAATGGCGGCGAGCTTAACACCACTCCAGCCGACGCTTGGCATTGCACATGGTGATCTTAGGCTTGTGCGCGGCTGCTAGGCCATGGAAACCCATTTAATGAAAGCTCCTGACGAACAGTTATTGTGCTGACATTGTTTCCAGAGGCAGTATGAAACTTGGTAGTCAGTGTTGCAACCGAAAACAGACAACCTTTATGCGCTTCAGCACTCGGCGGTCCCGTTCTGTGAGCTTGTGTGGCCTACCACTTCGCGGTTGAGCCGTTGTTGCTCCTAGCACTTAAAGATGCCCAGGGCAGCTCTAGCAGGGCGGAAATTTGACGAACTGACTTGCTGGAAAGGTGGCATCCTATGACGGTGCCACGTTGAAAATCACTGAGCTCTTCAGTACGGGCTGTTCTACTGCCAATGTTTGTCTATGAAGAATGGCTTTTGCTCGATTGTATACACCTGTCAGCAACAGGTGTGGCTGAAATAGCCAAATCCACTAATTTGAAGGGGTGTCCACATTCCTTTGGCCATGTAGTGTATGTGTCTGTGCGTTACACGCGTGTATCTCCTACCTCATAAGATGCGACCGTGATGGTTGTTGGTGAGAGAAGGACTGTGATCTTCCCAGACTCTGTCTGTCCAGCAGGTCTCTAACAGCAGGGCTGGAGGGAGAGTTCTTCCTGGACAGGGACAGAGACATGGGCCTGGCCTCAGCAGGGGGGTTGGAACAGGACGCTGTGAACTGAAGCTTCAGCTTCATGTGCTGGCTTAACTGGAGAGGAGGAGAGGGGGGCATGTGGAGTGAGTAATGTTTGGTATGCAAAATCGGAGAAACAAAAGAGACACACACACACACACACACACACACACACACGCGCGCACACTCTCTCTGGTACCTCGAAGAGTCCTGCCTTGAGTATCTGGAAGCCGACAGTAAAGGAGAGGGTGGATCCTTTCCGACACTGGCCCAGGTTGTTAAGGGGGGAATGACATACCACAGAACTGACAGATGGGTCCTCCTGACGCCCACGACCTGGGGGGTGGGGTTAGAGGGGAGGAAGGGGGTGACATTGACGGAAAGGGAGAGTGGGAGAGGCTGGTGTTTAGTTTACCCAAGGAGAGAGCATTATAATATAGCCTAAAGTGATTATGTTCCTCTGGTATGTAGTTAGTTTTTTTTAGTTTTTTTATTTAGTGGATCATTAAATCATTTTGACAAAATTATTGCAATATCGGTTTCAGGAGGTAGCATTCAATTGGGTACAGTTATATCTAACTGACAGGAAACAGTCCACTTATATCAATGGGTCGTTTTCTTCCCCTCATGCTTTAAACTGTGGAATACCGCAGGGTAGTTGCCTTGGACCACTTCTTTACTTAATATATACCAATGACCTTCCTTATGCCTTATCTGAAACTCAAGCTACTATATTTGCAGATGATACTACAATGTATAGAGCAAGATAATCGGTTCAACAGGTACAGCAAGCTCAACAAGTAGATCTGGGAAATATCAGGGAGTGGGTTTTCCGGAACAAACTTATTTTGAACACCAAGAAAACCAGGGTTATGTTGGTCTGTTCCACCAGGAAAAGGCCCACAGAACATGGGATGCAATTAAGTACAGGGGATGTACAAATTGACGAAGTGGCAGAAACCAAACTACTAGGGGTGCAGCTAGACAACTGCTTATCATGGTTGTCTCCAATAGCTCATCTATGTAAAAAAATAAGAAATGCATGCATGATCAGAAGGAGAGCAAAATATTTACTGGGAAAGATTCTTAAGCAAACAAGCCAAGCATTAATTGGGAGTCAGGTGAACTACTGTTATGTGGTCTGGGTCTGGGGATGCTGATTGCACAGAACAAAGCAGCAAGGACTGTATTAAGGTAGATATATGATTATTCTGTTGTAGTCATGCACAATGCTCTTGGTAGTAATTAATCAACAAGATAATTGAAAAAAACATTGCTTATTTTATTTCAAAATGTACACCATTTAAAATGGCCAAACTCCATTTACAACAGTATTCAGCTGGTAAGAGACAGGCATTCAGTAAATACTAGGACTAGATTGTCCACCATCTACACCACGTGTTATCCAGAAAGAAAAGAGAAATAGGCAAAATAACATTTCGATTCAGAGTAATAAAGATATTGAATAATTTACCTGAGCAAACCAGAAACCTTTCAATATATACATTTAAACAATATTTTAGAACCATTTAAATATAATACATTGGAAGGTTGTGCAGGACTATGGTAGATGAAGGAATCAATCTATCTTTTCAGACTGTATTTATCTGGTCAATATGTCAGTGTAATATGTCTGTTGTTTGTAACAGTGTGAAAATGTGATTGTATTATGAATTGTGTTTTAATGTTTACGGACTCTTGGAAGATCAGTCCAAATGAGGACTAAAAGAGATCCTGATAAAAATCTAATCAATCTCTCTCTCTGTCCCTCTTGCTCTCTGCTCTCTCTCTCTCTCTCTCTAAGGCATTTGTATTACAATCATACAGTGCCTTGCAAAAGTATTCATCCCCCTTGGAGTTTTTCCTATTTTGTTGCATTACAACCTGTAATTTAAATAATTTTGGTGGGGAATTCATGTAATGGACATACACAAAATAGTCCAAATTGGTGAAGTGAAATTTAAAAAATTACTTTTTCAAAAAAAAAATAAAAAAAAAAATGGAAAAGTGGTGCGTGCATATGTATTCACCCCCTTTGCTATGAAGCCTCTAAATAAGGTCTGGTGCAACCAATTACCTTCAGAAGTCACATAATTAGTTAAATTAAATCCACCTGTGTGCAATCTAAGTGTCACATGATCTGTCACATGATCTCAGTATATACACCTGTTCTAAAAGGCCCCAGATTCTGCAACACTACTAAGTAAGGGGCATAACCAAGCAAGCGGCACCATGAAGACCAAAGGGGCTCTCCAAACAGGTTAGGGACAAAGTTGTGGAGAAGTACAGATCAGGGTTGGGTTATAGAAAAATATCTGAAACTTTGAACATCCCACGGAGCAACATTACATCTTTTTTTATATTTTTTTAAGAATATGGCACCACAACAAACCTGCCAAGAGAGAGTCGCCCTCCAAAACTCATGGACCAGGCAAGGAGTGCATTAATCAGAGAGGCAACAAAGAGACCAGCTCCACAGTGGAGATTGGAGTATCTGTCCACAGGACCACTTTAAACCGTACACTCCACAGCTTTACGGAAGAGTGGCCAAAAAAATGCCATTGTTTAAAGAAGAAAATAAGCAAACACGTTTGGTGTTCGCCAAAAAGCATGTGGGAGACTCCCCAAACATATGGAAGAAGCTACTCTGGTCAGTTTAGACTAAAATTGAGCTTTTTGACCATCATGTCTGGCGCAAACCCAACACCTGTCATCACCCCGAGAACACCATCTCCACAGTGAAGCATGGTGGTGGCAGCTTCATGCTGTGGGGATGTTTTTCATTGGCAGGGACTGGGAAACTGGTCAGAATTGAAGGAATGATGGATGGCGCTAAATACAGGGAAATTCTTGAGGGAAACCTGTTTAAGTCTTCCAGAGATTTGAGACTGGGACGGAGGTTCCAGCAGGACAATGACCCTAAGCATACTGCTAAAGCAACACTTGTTGTTGTTTAAGAGGAAACATTGAAATGTCTTGTGTCATGACGTTGGCCTGTTGGGGAGGTTTATGATCCCCATAAATACCTTTCCCCTTTTCTCTCTCGCTCTACTTTATAGAGTTGACTCTTGTAAAGCCTTTGTAACATAGAGAGTCTGGTAACATTAAAAGGTGGGAAACGGAACCATATTTCGGTAATCCAACAAGTTGAAAATATGCATTGGTAGTTAATGAATATGATCTTAGATCAGTTGTTGTCTGAGACATTACTACTAATGACAGGATGACATAAATTGTATCTTGGAAAGTCAACACATTCTAGTTATCAGATTCACATGGAATTGTTGTGCAATTTAAATGTTTAAATATGAAACTATTTGTGAAAAGATTAAACGTAATTTTAGCTTCTTAAATGAGAGAACGGTTTGTCATAGAGAAACTATGCTCACTCAGAGGCCCCGCCCAAGTGAACAGATATTGGTTGTAAACTATGAAACAGGCCCTTCTCTTCACCCCGATATAAACCCGTTGACGAAAATCCAACTTTTTGTTCCAAGGACGTGAGGACTTGCGGTCCCCACGTTGAAAGGACAAAGATCACCTACAGAACTAAGCCAACCCCAGCGTGAGCTCTGGTTGAACGGCAAGAACCAAACTAAATTAGCATTGAATTTCAACGTGAAGTTGACGATCAACACGCCAAAAGGATGAATTTAGACTATACCAGCTAGAATATAGCATGAGCTTGAAGTATGGCAACTTGGTATGAACTTTGAACTCTTATTCACTTAAGAAGTGATACCTCCTAGCCGTTGCGTTAGCAACAGCAGCTGTAAACGTGGGCTAGGAGAGGACGGACAGAGTATGCATTCTACCACGCTCCAGTTCACCACTAGACATTCTTCAAAGGACAAGAGATCCATGCTGGACAACCCGACCTTCTTTCTACGACCAATCTAACGAAGCTCAGCTCAAGAGTAAATATTTATTGCATTTTCCTTTTTCAAATGAGCGGTTATTTAGAATACATAAGATTCAGAGTAGCTGCCTACAGCCCAATAGAGGCACAAAATATTTTTGTTCCTCAGTCTTCCTGCTCTTTCATTCAAAACCCAACCCCCTTTCTATGTGTAACCAGCCGACATATCTGTTCCGTCCGCTAGGGACGTTTTCCTTTTTGACATAATTTGTCATCAATGTATGATCCATTCTGTGTAGATGTAATTCTGTGTGATTATTTAGGTATTTAGTAAATAAATAATTAAACCAAATTTTGTATTTCTGATTCAACTTGTTAGCCAGGGTTAGTGAAGATAACCAAGAGTTTATAACTTTCAGATGAGACTGAATAAGGTGACGACTAAATATTGACTGCTATTGAGGTAAAAGATTACCAGGTCTTTAAAAGTTTATTCGGAAGATAACAGCTCTATAAACATTATTTCGCTGTGCCCCGACATTCTAGTTAATTATATTTACATGATTAGCTTAATCAGGTCATATTAATTACAGAGAATAGTTATGCACGCTCAAGTTTTCAGTTTGTTTGTCTTATTTCTTGTTTGTTTCACAATAAAAACATATTTTGCATCTTCAAAGTGGTAGGCATATTGTGTAAATCAAATGACACAAACCCCCCCAAAAATCTATTTTAATTCCAGGTTGTAAGGCAACAAAATAGGAAAAATGCCAAGGGGGTGAAAACTTTCGCAAGCCACTGTATTTATTAGTTCAGTGTGTATGATCCTCTCCCTGGACTATCTCTCACTCTCTCCCGGTTTCTTTCTAACTGACCCTTTGTCATTACCCTCTATCATTATTTTTCTATCCCTCTCTTCCACTCTTTCTCTTTTTTGTGTAAAAAGTATTAATCTTCTCCGTTTTCTACATCTCCCTCCCTCTCACCTCATCTCACTCCCATCTCCCTCCATAATCATTCCATCTCTTCTCCTCTCCCATCCCCTCACCTTCGGGCGTCCAGACCAGTCTTACAGCCAGAAAGTCTTGCAGGTTGTTTAGTAAGGTGTATTTTACACGGAAGTGCTCCTGAGGCTGCACAGCACTGGGACAGGAAGCTGTCATAACCAGCCGGGGTTGGTCCATTCTCACGCTGGGCAGCTGGTAGTGGGTGGAGATGTACCTGGAGAAGGGAAGTTAAGCAGTAGAGTAATAATGGGGTAGGTATATTTGGACAGTTTGGAAATTGCTCCCAAGGATGAACCAGACTTGTGGAGGTCCACCATTTTTTTTCTGAGGTCTTGGCTGATTTTTTTGATTTCCCATTATGTCAAGCAAAGAGGCACTGAGTTTGAAGGTAGGCCTTGAAATACATCCACAGGCACACCTCCAATTGACTCAAATGATTTAAATTAGCCTATCAGAAGCTTCTAAAGCCATGATATAATTTTCTGGAATTTTCCAAGCTGTTTAAAGGCACAGTCAACTTAATGTTTGTAAACTTCTGACCCACTGGAATTGTCATACAGTGAATTATAAGAGAAATAATCTGTTTGTAAACAATTGTTGGAAAAATTACTTGTGTCATGCACAAAGTAGATGTCCTAACCGACTTGCCAAAACTATCATTTGTTAACAAGATATTTGTGGAGTGGTTGAAAAACAAGTTTTAATGACTCCATCCTAAGTGTATGTAAACTTCCGACTTCAACTGTACGTGACACTACCACATTCTATGGCAGCCATGTTCGCACCCCATTAACATTACATGGGGAATGGCATGTCACTAGAATGGGCATTATGATGCATTTACATGACACTACAACATCCTATGGCAGCCATGCTAGCTACATTAACATTACACGGGCGATATTTAAGCAAAGCTATGTGGCTGACTGTCTAGAATTAGAGCAATATTCAGAATTCTAAAAGTTGGCCCAACTCTTAAATATATGGCTCTGGTTCCAACTAATAATCGGTGGAGATGTACTGTACCTGGGGAAGGCTAGTAGTTATAATGGGGTCGTTATAATGGAGTAGGTATAGTGAGTGTCTGGGGTAGTTATAGTGATTATGAGCCAGTTCTATATTTTAGTAGATGTAGACCTACCTGGTAAAGGGAAGTTTAGGGGTGGACCACTGCAGCACAGCTACCAAAGGAACCTCCAGACCCTTAAGCAGAGAGCAAAAAACATTCACATTCCTCAAATGATTTCATGCTGTGCACACAAGGACATTCATTGCAGATTTTTCATGCATATGTTTAATCTAAAACAGATTAAATGATCCCACACTAAGTATGATATCATATTACCTGAAATGTATCTCACTGCCCTTTACATCACAAACTAGGACCATTTATTTGATATTACACATTGTCCTTGTCACCCCCCCCTCTCTCCTCTCTCTATACCCCCCTTCTCTCTCCCCATTCCTCCCTCTCTCCTCTCCTCTCACCTCGTTGCTCTCTTCCTCCGGCTGGTCCCTGAGCTGCAGCTGAAACAGGAAGTTCTGCTCCTCCAGGGCAGAGAGCATGCTGGGAAGGTGAGAGGAGCTACTGTTCATCCTGTGGAACGACGCCATTCCAACCTCTGCCGATTGGTGGCTGCAGACAGGAAGTAATGGATGTCATCGCCATGGTTACAAAAGTGATGTACTTTTTATCAAGGTTCATAAAAAATAAACAACAGTATGGGGCATTCAGGCACTCATTACATCTTTATGCAACATTTTAGAACAAAATATACAATATGTTTCAACACATATAAACAGCGTCCCTGAAAAGCACTTGTGTGAGCGTTCCAGACCTTGTCTGGCAGACACGGATGCTTTTCTACCCTTAACTGCAAAAGTTGGTATTAGTAGTACTGTAATCGGATTCTTGATCTGTGGTTAAGGGAGTGTACTAGACATTGTCCACCAGGAGGACAGAGCCATCAGGCACTGATCTACAGTCAGTTTCTGTCAGTTTCTGTCTCACCCCTAATGGTTAAGTTAAGGAATGGGGGGGGGGATCCCAAAATCCTAGATCCTAGATCTGTACTTACCAGACATTGTCCACCAGAAGCACAGAGCCATCAGGCATCATGGGGAGGTAGGACACGTTGAAGTTAGGAATGATTCTCACATCCCTCACACAGACCTCCTCCTGAGAACTGGAGTTTAATACTGGGGGGAGAGAGTGAGAGAGGGTAGGGAGTTAGAAAAGGGATAGAGGGGGAGGGGGGAAATGGGGGGAAGGAGAGATAGAGAGAAAAGGAGACAGGAAAGCATAAGAGAGGAAGAAGTTTAGATGACGTCATAATACTATTGTCAAAAACAATAGTCAATTCCACTTCAGAGGAAGGCCCAAAAATTGCCAAAGACTCCAGTCACCCAAGTCATAGACTGTTCTCTTTGCCACCGCACAGCAAGCGGTACCGGAGCGCTAAGTCTAGGTCCAAAAGGCTTTGTAACAGCTTCTACACCCAAGTTATAAGACTGCTGAACAATTCATCAAATGGCCACCTGGACTATTTACATTGACCCCTCTTTGTTTTTACACTGCTGCTACTCGCTGTTTATCATCTTATCATCTATGCATAGTCACTTTACCCCGACCTACATGTACAAATGACCTCGACTAACCTGTACCCCCGCACATTTACTCAGTACCGAGCCCCCTGTATATAGCCTTGTTATTGTTACGTAATTCTACTTTAACTTTTTATTTTTACTTTATTTTATTTAGTAAATATTTTCTCAATTCTGTTTCTTGAACTGCACTGTTGGTTAAGGACTTATAAGTAAGCATTTCACAGTAAGGTTGTACAACACCTGTTGTATTCGGTACATGTGACAAATAACATTTGATTGAATTTTATTTGATATGGGTACTATTTATATACAGTACATACATGGTATATAGCTATATACACAATAGGGTTCGGCGGTATCCAGATTTTCATACGTCATACCGTTTCTGTACCATACTAGGGTATACTGTATTACCGGAAGTGAACACAGGGGGCGCTATAATTATACATTTTTAACGCACAAAACTATTTAGGCAACAGGGATCTTGATCTAGGAGGAAGGGATTGAATGTCTCTGCTGTAACCAAGAAGCTTGATCTTGACATCTAGCCACTTAGCTAGCAAGTTAGCAAACCAAATGCATAGCTGGATCCCTGAGCTGGATATAATTTATAGTTATACTTAAAGGTGCAATATGCAGAAATCTCTAAGCCATTTCCTGGTTGCTTAAATTCTAATAGTTAAACTTAAGAACGGGAAGCATTGGAATAACGAACATAGAACAGATTTACAGCTGCTTAGACTTGCTTTCAATGAGAATGACATATCTAGAACTCCCATTCCTATGTGAATTTGGCCAGGTTGTCCAAAAAGTTACATATTGCAGTTTTAACTTAATAGTTATAAGCAGTGATGTAGTGTTTAGAAATCATTCCGTCGGTATTTCAAAATAACCCAGTATATGGCGTGAACGGTATATTGCCCAAGCTTAATACACAAACCTCACTAATGTAATCCACATCCCATAAAGACAATACACAATACTGTAAACTTCAGGGTAATTTCAAAGGCTGCTCTACTATACATACTGTAAATATAAATCCACATATGTGAGCCAATATCCTGTACAGCATGTACACGTAAGAGCTACCTCCTACATAAACTATTGAGCTATTGCGTAACACTGCGATAACACTGTGATAACACGGTGATAACACGGGGATAACACGGTGATAACACGGTGATAACACTGTGATAACACGGGGATAACACTGTGATAACACGGTGATAACACGGGGATAACACTGCGATAACACTGTGATAACACTGTGATAACACGGTGATAACGCTGTGATAACACTGTGATAACACGGTGATAACACGGTGATAACACTGTGATAACACTGCGATAACACTGTGATAACACAGTGATAACACGGTGATAACACGGTGATAACACGGTGATAACACTGCGATAACACTGTGATAACACTGTGATAACACGGTGATAACACGGTGATAACACTGTGATAACACTGCGATAACACTGTGATAACACGGTGATAACACGGTGATAACACGGGGATAACACTGTTGTCGGTGTAGTTAATGACTTGGGACACGTTTCCTAACCATCTATTAAAGAAGGTCTTGTCTATTTTACTTTTCTCTCCCTTTGCCCTTTGAACATTGGGTGGAGCTCTGCTATTGTCCAGGGCCCGTATTTCACAAAGCGTCTCTGAGTATGAGTGTTTATCAAGGATCAGGCCCTCCCATTTATGGATTTAATATCTAAAAGACGCTTTGTTAACATGGGATCATGATCGCTAGCTGGGGACTTTGCTTTTGAATGGGCCCAACCTAACTATGAACCTGCACTATTACTGGGTCAGACTCGGTACCACCAGAGAGTCAGTGATTACCCTGGTGGTTTATTAATTAAATACAGTGACTTAACAGGATTTTACACATGAGAGGGTTGTTATTAATCTTAGCCCTGGGCTGAGGACTAGGATACAGTTCGGTGGCTCTCTGTGGCTAAACCCCTTTCTTCAGAGGCGAAAGCACTTCCTTAAACCAGCTAAGCCTTGTTTCAATCTTAACTTTGTTCACCAGGAGTCAGGAGCTCTTGGCTCTGCTTCAGAGTAGTTATCGGACTCATATATTCTTAGCCCCTACCCTCACAGTTACAGGCTACAGCGAGGGCCTAAAAGGTTTCTCTTTTCAGGTGGTCAGAAACAACCCCTGGTCATAAGCATTTGTGGTTAAGTATAGAATAGGTTATACTCAAACAATAACGCATGTGAAACCTTGGATTATAGTGAACAACACACAGCTAAGGGGAGTTATTTGGCATGATGCAAAGTGGAGTATAAATAAATAAACCACACTATGGCCCAAGTTTAACAGAGTTAGCCCCCCTCTGCTCCCTACCTTTGAGAACGGTCAGGTACAACAATGTTAGTATTCCCCCACCACAATATAGCAGTGTGTAAAGGTATTACACTCGTATTAAAAAAAGTGCTACCTAGTACCTAAAAGGGTTCTTCGGCTCTCCTCATAAAATAACGCTTTGAAGAACCCTTTTTGGGTTCCATTTAGAACCGTTTC
This sequence comes from Oncorhynchus mykiss, assembly GCF_057628025.1. Classification (NCBI taxonomy): domain Eukaryota; kingdom Metazoa; phylum Chordata; class Actinopteri; order Salmoniformes; family Salmonidae; genus Oncorhynchus; species Oncorhynchus mykiss. Next base: position 33,382,312 of record NC_143042.1, read on the forward strand.
CAAAAACGGTTCTACCTGGAACCAAAAAGGGATCTCCTATGGGGACAGCCAAGAACCCTTTTGTAGTCTTCCCCCACCTTTGAGGATGGTCAGGTGCTTCCCGGAGACAGTCATCTGTTGACATTTCACAGCTGGTGGAGGAAGAACACTCAACGTGGTGCTGACTGGACGGGGGATGGGGATGTGGACAGGTGGAGAAAAAGAGGGAGAAAAATAGAGAGGGTCACTTTGAGTACACTTTACACTGAATGTACATTGCAGTTGTTCATCATCGTGAATTGCGTTGTTTTACTTTATATTGAAAATGCATTTTAAATGTGTAGGCCTATACACATTTGGTAGGCCTTACAGTGAATTGAGATACTGTTTTACAATCTAAGATAATCATTATCCTTCTCAGTCACATCCCAGAGGGAGCCACTGGAGAGGCAGTGGAGGACTCTGACCCTGGGCTTTGAAGGTATTAAGGTCTTGTCTGAAGGTGTGTGTGGGGCTCCTCAGCTGTAGGATGGTGAGGTAACCATGTTCCCTGATCTCTGCCTTTTCCTCCTCCTGCTTCCACACGGTCACTATGATCTGACATAGACAGGAAACTAGAGGTTATAACAAGGTTATGAACATGCATAGAGGTTATAACAAGGTTATGAACATGAATAGAGTCACTACAATCTGACATAGACAGGAATAGAGAGGTTATGACAAGGTTATAAACATGCATAGAGAAGCTATGACAAGGTTATGAACATGCATAGGGGTATAGTCACTACAATCTGAGACAACACAGAGTGGGGGAGGAAATGGAGATATGATGGGAACACGGATAGAGAGACGAGTCTGTCCTGTTTTCTGTCTGTCTCTCACTCTCTCTCTGTCTCACTCACTCACACACAGACACACACACTGCATGACTTCTCACCTTGACCTTGAGTGTGTTGACGGGGAGTTTGTCCAATGAGACGGTCAGAGGGAATATGACCTCCTCGTTCAATACCACTGGCTCGTCCATGGGTGACTAGGAGAGAGAGGAAGGAAGAGAAATACTCTATTACAAACTATTAGAAAGCACGAGGGAGAGAGAGGGAGGGGGAGGGAGTGAGAGAGGGAGGGGGAGTGTGTGTGAGAGAGAGTTAGAGTGAGAGAAAGAGAAAGAAATAAAGATTATGTAAACAATGGAGGAGGAGGATGTAGGGACAAATAAAGTTTGTATTCTATATTTGCACTATAGATTATCGATACAGATATGAGTCACTCCACCTGCTAGTACACTATTATTGTGGTCAAATGTAATAGAAAAAGAGGGATCTGTCTTTCACAGAGGATATGACAAATAGTAATGTGTGCAAAAACATACTAATTAATTCGCTCTATTTGTCCCATGCTTAATATTGACTATCATAGTGGGTGGTTGTTACCCTCGATTGCCAACACCTCAAGGTTAAGTTGATTTGTTTGGCTATGAGGTTGAGTTGGCATGCATGTCTGAATTCTTTGCCAATGTAGTCTGAAAATAACAGTAGGTTATTGCTGTTTGTCCTGCGAGGCTTGATAACAGGCAAGTGTGAGCAAATACTCCTTACACAAGCTCTCTCTCCCTCTCTCTTAATGTCAAGGTTGGACAAATCGAAAGACGTGTTGGTTGGTTAAGACTCAAGAAAGTTTGAGGCGTCTATTTGTATGTCATCACAGTGACTGTAGCTAGAACCAACCTGTGCTCCTTGCCGCAATAACAAGCTGTCTGTCAGACAGACCTGGGTTCAAATACAACTTGAAATCTTTCGTATACTTTTGAGTGTTTTGAGCGTTTGGTTTAGTCTGCCTGGAGTGCCAGGTGGGCTGGCTTTACATTTTTGGAACTGTTCTATTGGTTCCATTGCAACAGGCATGCTCAATCAAGCACAAAGTAGGTTATTTGAAATTATTCCAAAAAGTATTTGAACCCAGTTCTACTGTCAAACAGTATTTTGGCTTGTTCCAACTGTCATAGGTCAGTGCTTGCAGGAAGTTTAAAAAAAGGTCTGGTTGACTGTTGTGGTTTACATTTGTACTTCTGCTGCACGAGCGTTGCACTTTCTTATATGCTCAGGAAATGTCAGCACTTCCTATTTTACACAGCAGGTGTACACGTAGCCTATTATAACACTCAATACGGTATTAGCTAGTTGTTATGAGTATAGTCCAATCATTGTGCCATTGTTCCCTCCAATTATGACTACTGTCATTCATAATTTCATATTACCTGAACCGGTGCGCGCCGATACTGCCGTCCATCACGCCCCGTATTATTGTGTATGAGAAGCGGCTTGCATTCTCTGAAACCTCGGTTTCTTGACTCCCTTCTGGCTGTGTGGACTGTTCCCGCTGCAAAGTCAACGTCAACGTCGTCTGGATCCTCGTCTACACAGTCGTCGCTGTAGCTTCTCTGGAACTCGTGAGGGTGAAGTTGGGAGCGATGTCGGCTCTCTCCGGGGCAGACACTTGCTACAGCGGAGAGGGACCGTACCAGCTCCTTCCAAGCCCGGGTACCGCTGTCACCTGACCCGCTTCCCTTTGTCCCGCTCGAGCCCGACGCTCCATCTCTGGACCGCAGGACTAGCAAGAACTGTACCGTTTCGCCGAGGTAGAGGTGACTGCGCCGGGGGAGAGTTCGGTATTTTGACGGGTCCGACAGGTCCGTGATGGGAACCGCAGGGAAATACATAAAATACTCGCATTGCGATTCCATCATTAGAACCATGGCTAGCTAGATTATGTATCCGGTTGATAGCTTGCTATACAATTACGCAAGCTAATACTATTCAAAACCCACTCGGGGGTTAATATTCTTAGTGTATGACCAGCATCGATAGTTGGCCTATTTTTACAAATATCTCTATAATAATAAACATTTAAAATCCAATTCACTGTGTCCATCATCAGTCGGTGAACCTGCGACTGACGCTTTCACTGTGCAGCATAGCAGTGCAGTGCACTCCAGTACAACTAGTCGACCACAGAGAAAAAGAGCTGCATTTTTAAACTAGGCAGGAGTATTCAACTGCTGATAAGTGGAATTAATTAACAGAGGCCCAGATAGCAAGCCTTTCTCTCACCATTCAGGTAGACCCAAATAATCCCCCAATACATTTGAAATGGTTTTTCACCCTACGTTGTAGCTAAATAGTTAATGTATTATTAAAAATTGTGAGCTTGTTTGACAATGAAGGAAATAACACTTGATCTTGTGAGTTGAAAATCCCTTTAATCCCATTGTAAAATTTAATATTGTGATCAATTTGCAACAAAGGCTAGAGAGATTTGAAATGTCTATTTCAATCTTAAATAGATATGCCACTCAAAGCCACACTAAGGATCACAGACAAAAGCTTTGGTCAGGAAATATTTGCTTTTATTTCATACAATTGAAAAAAAAACTATGAATGAATGCACACAGACAAATACCAAGGTTTCAAACCAAGTATAAACAACTTCAAGTAAGAAAAAAGATAGTGATACAATAAATATGTTTTGCTGAAATATTACCTTCGATGTCTGCAAAATGTATGCTCTCAAGTATGGTAGAATAGTCCCAATTTAAATGAGAATACAATTCCTATCAATCCAGTTTAAATGTTATGTTTAAAAAAAAATACATTTTAGGCTTAGAGAAGTACTTTTGTATTCCCTCGGTTTACCCTAGGAAATATTTCCTTGGTTTACCCATACAAATGTATTAAATCATAATGATATCAATTCAATCAATAATACTCAATGGTGGAGGGACAATGTATTTAAGTTTACATGTCAATGTTTCAAGACCTTATTCCACTTTCAAGAATGATGCCTCAGAATGATGTCTCAGCCTCCAGTATTTATGCTGCAGTAGTTTGTGTCGGGGGGCTAGGGTCAGTTTGTTATATCTGGAGTACTTCTCCTGTCCTATTCGGTGTCCTGTGTGAATCTAAGTGTGCGTTCTCTAATTCTCTCCTTCTCTCTTTCGGAGGACCTGAGCCCTAGGACCATGCCCCAGGACTACCTGACATGATGACTCCTTGCTGTCCCCAGTCCACCTGGCTGTGCTGCTGCTCCAGTTTCAACTGTTCTGCCTTATTATTATTCGACCATGCTGATCATTTATGAACATTTGAACATCTTGGCCATGTTCTGTTATAATCTCCACCCGGCACAGCCAGAAGAGGACTGGCCATCCCACATATGCTCTCTCTAATTCTCTCTTTCTTTCTCTCTCTCGGAGGACCTGAGCCCTAGGACCATGCCCCAGGAATACCTGACATGATGACTCCTTGCTGTCCCCAGTCCACCTGACTGTGCTGCTGCTCCAGTTTCAACTATTCTGCCTTATTATTATTCGACCATGCTGGTCATTTATGAACATTTGAACATCTTGACCATGTTTTGTTATAATCTCCACCCGGCACAGCCAGAAGAGGACTGGCCACCCCACATAGCCTGGTTCCTCTCTAGGTTTCTTCCTAGGTTTTGGCCTTTCTAGGGAGTTTTTCCTAGCCACCGTGCTTCTTCACCTGCATTGCTTGCTGTTTGGGGTTTTAGGCTGGGTTTCTGTACAGCACTTTGAGATATCAGCTGATGTACGAAGGGCTATATAAAATAAATTTGATTTGATTTGATGCCCATTTAATGTTTTTTTGAATGGCAGTGAGAATTTTTTGGGAAAAAAGAGAAAAGAAGATTCCATGATTCCAGGTTAGTATGCTTCAACTCGACATGAGACAAGAACCCTTTATTTCAGTAGTGTACACTACCATTCATTCTCAAACATAATTAAGTCAATAGTCCCATCAAGTCAATAGTGGAGAGGTCAACAGAAAATTATTATTATCACAGTACTATAGCAATCCGCACAAGCGAGAAATATGCCTTCAGACTAGCCTGTGAGGCAGCTCAGCCTCCAAGGATGATGTTTAACCTACTCAATCCAGAGTTGGTTAAACATCAGTCTGGCAAGCAGAGCTGCCTCCAAAGCTACTTGAAAGTAGTAATCCCATCACTTCTATTTGTAACATGTTTTGAGCAACAAAATGAAACTTTCTTACAGTATTGTCAGTATATACATTTGTGCACTGCTTTTAATGTGCATTGTGTGTGTGTGTGTTTGTGTGTGTGTGCAGTGGTGTAAAGTACTTAAGTAAAAATATTTTAAAGTACAACTTTTTTGTAAACCTTTCTATACTTTTACTTCACTTACATTCCATACATTTTCCCTGACCCCCAAAAGTAATCATTACATTTGGAATGTTTAGCAGGACAGGAAAATGGTCCTATTCACACACTTATCAAGAGAACATCCCTGGTCATCTCTACTGCCTCTGATCTGGGGGACTCGCTAAACACAAATTCTTAGTTTGTAAATTATGTCTGAGTGTTGGAGTGTACCCCTGGATATCCATAAAAAAAAACAGGAAATGTGGTTGGTAGGGGTTGGTAGTCCAGGGCAGAGTTCATAAGGTACAGAGCGGCAGGCTCAGGGTCGGGGGCAGGCAGAGGTCAGTAATCCAGGGCAGAGGCAAAAGGTACAGAACTGCAGGCAGGCTCAGGGCAGGCAAAATGATCAAAAACTAGAAAACAGGCTCAAGGAAACAGGCGTAAGCCTGCCTGCTGTTCTGAAAAACACGCTGGTAGGCTTGACGAGACAAACTGGCAACAGACAAACAGAGAACAGGTATAAATGCATAGGGGATAATAGGGGAAGATGTGCGACACCTGGAGGGGGGTGGAGCCAAGCCCAAAGACAGGGGAAACAGAGCAGGGTGTGACACTTTTACCAGTTGAAGCTGGTTGAGAGAATGCCAAGAGTGTGCAAAGCTGTCATCAAGGCAAAGGGTGGCTACTTTGAAGAACCTCAAATATAAAATATTTTTTGCTTTGTTTAACACTTTTTTGGTTACTACATGATTCCATATGTGTTATTTCATAGTTGATGTCTTCACTATTATTCTACAATGTAGAAAATAGTAAAAACAAAGATAAACCCTTGAATGAGTAGGTGTGTGCAAACTTTTGACTGGTACTGTATATTTTAGCAATTACATTTACTTTTGTATTTATATTTAAAAAACCAAATACTTTTAGACTTTTAGTCAAGTAGTATTTTATTGGGTGACTTTCACTTTTATTTTCGATTAAGGTATCTTTACTTTTATTCAACTATGACAATTGGGTACTTTTTCCACCACTGTGTGTGTGTGTAGTTGCATTCCTGCCATTCTTTTAATGCATAAATATTTCATAAACTTGTAATAACTTGGGTCAAGTACCATAAATGTTTTGTCTTTTTGTATTAATGTGTAATATTGTTAATATTATAATAATAATGGGGATAATCAACATAATTAAATGGTGTATCAATGTGTGTATGTTTTCCGTTGGATCTTGAATGTTTTGAAAACAAAAAATGAACAAACAGTGAATTCCAGTCAATACTTTTTACACTATTTACCTAAAAAAAATACAATATATACAACCATATTTTTTTTAAAGTAACGATAAATACAGCAAGCTATCATTTTTAAAGCCCTTTTTCCGAAATGTACTGTTTTCTAAGGCAAGAAATAGCTGTTTTATTAGTGTTTGTTTGTGAAATGGTTGTTGTTCCTGGATGGTACATTTAATTGAGTTTGTAATGGATTTTGTAACATGTTAAAAATGATTACATGTTCTTGAACAATCAACATCTTCTTTTTCTGTTAAATCCTCCATCTCTGTGACTCTTGATCAAGACATTCAAAAACGACAAAAAATAAACAAACATGGAGGCAGCGAAATGGGCTCTAGGTTAATACACCCGCCATAACTGTAGTTCATAAGGATGTAAAACATAGAAAATGCAGATAGATAGACACAGTGAAAGAGATAGCAGTTGTTTTAACTTCCACATTCTATGCACGTTTTGAATCAAACAGTTAAAATACATTTTGAAACGGAAATTTGTGTTTTCATTGGACAAGTTCTGGTAGTGCCTCTTCCATTTCAAGACAATTTCATCAGTTTTCTACTGAACATGGGCCTATTTTGATCATACATGTTGTTAGCCATAGACACCACCGATATTCTTTAAAAGATTACTTAGAAATTTCCAGACAGTCACAGATTCTCTACAAAAATCACAGCTTGTTCTGCCAAAGACATTTGTACCTTTGTGTACACGTTTTATACTGATTATTGATTATTATATTTAATCAATATTGACATCCTGGTACTTAGAGGCATTGCTATTGCCTGGTCCCAGATCAATTTGTGCTGTACAGCCAACTCCTATGTTTGTGAGTTACGATCATAGGACTGGCTAGATAGCAGAGACAGATCTGGGCCCGTATGTATCTAGTCTCAGAGTAGGAGTGCTGATCTAGGATCAGGTCCTCCCTGTCCACAATGATCTGATTAAGTATGATCTAAATGATAAAACATTTTGAGACGCTTGATACATATGGCCCGGGCTATCATTCATTTCCACACCAGCATATGACGTAACTTTATATGCGCTCCATGGTCACCTGAGACCACTTGCGCTGCCTGGCTGGCTGGACCACTGGGACCTGTGAGAGTGCCTTTCAATGAGCTTCCATGACTCACACTTAAAAGCTGTCAAGCATGACGGAGTACAGTGTGTGCGTGTGTGTGTGCAAGTATCTGTGTGTTAAATGTACGGTATATGTACAGTGCCTTGCAAAAGTATTCATCCCCCTTGGTGTTTTTCCTATTTTGTTGCATTACAACCTGTAATTTAAATAGATTTTTATTTGGATTTCATGTAATGGACATACACAAAATAGTCCAAATTGGTGAAGTGAAATGAAAAAAATTACTTGTTTAAAAAAAATAAAAAAATAAACGGAAAAGTGGTAAGTGCATATGTATTCACCCCCTTTGCTATGAAGCCCCTAAATAAGATCTGGTGCAACCAATTATCATCAAAAGTCACATAATCAGTGAAATAAAATCCACCTGTGTGAAATCTAAGTGTCACATGATCTGTCACATGATCTCAGTATATATACACCTGTTCTGAATGGCCCCAGTGTCTGCAACACCACTAAGCAAGGGGCACCACCAACCAAGCGGCACCATGAAGACCAAGGAGCTCTCCAAACAGGTCAGGGACACAGTTGTGGAGAAGTACAGATCGAGGTTAGGTTATAAAAAAATATCAGAAACTTTGAAGATCCCACAGAGCACCATTAAATCAATTATTTAATAAATTGAAAGAATATGGCACCATAACAAACCTGTCAAGAGAGGGCCACCCTCCAAAACTCACAGACCAGGCAAGGAGGGCATTAATCAGACAGGCAACAAAGAGACCAAAGATAACCCTGAAGGAGCTGCATAGCTCCACAGCGGAGATTGGAGTATCTGTCCATTGGACACCTTTAAGGCATACACTCCACAGAGCTGGGCTTTACGGAAGAGTGTCCAGAAAAAAAGCCATTGCTTAAATAAGTAAACACGTTTGGTGTTCGCCAAAAGGCATGTGGGAGACTCCCCAAACATATGGAAGAAGGTACTCTGGTCAGATGAGACTACAATTGAGCTTTTTGACCATCAAGGATAACGCTATGTCTGGTGCAAACCCAACACCTCTCATCATCCCGAGAACATCATCCCCACAGTGAAGCATGGTGGTGGTAGCATCATGCTGTGGCGATGTTTTTCATCGGCAGGGACTTGGGAATCTGGTTAGAATTCAAGGAATAATGGATGGCGCTTAATACAGGGAAATTCTTGAGGGATACCTGTTTCAGTCTTCCAGAGATTTGAGATGGGGACGGAGGTTCACTTACCAGCAGGATAATGACCCTAAACATACTGCTGAAGCAACACTCAAGTGGTTTAAGGGGAAACATTTAAATGTCTTAGAATGGCCTAGTCATAGCCCTGACCTCAATCCAATAGAGAATCTGTGAAGTGACTTAAAGATTGCTGTAAACCAGCGGAACCCATCTAACTTGAAGGAGCTGGAGCAGTTTTGCCTTGAAGAATGGGCAAAAATCCCAGTGGCTAGATGTGCCAAGCTTAAGGAGACATACCCCAAGAGACTTGCATCAGTAATTACTGCAAAAGGTGGCTCTACAAAGTATTGACTTTGGGGTGGGTGAATAGTTATGCACGCTCCAGTTTTCATTTTTTTGTCTTATTTCTTGTTTGTTTCACAAGAGAAAGTATTTTGCATCTTCAAAGTGGTCGGCATGTTGTGTAAATGAAATGATACAAACCCCCCAAAATCTATTTTAATTACAGGTTGTAGGGCAACAAAATAGGAAAAATGCCATATTTTTGCAAGCCAATGTATGTACGTACACACGATGTACAGTATATGTATTTAGCCAGAACAAACATATTTTCACAATTCCACTAATATCATCAAAATCAATAAATCATAGCATGTTCTTGGGCTCATTTAATTGCTTTTACCTGACAATGTATAATCCTGAAAAATAATGTTAAAAGTACCATTTATATTCCTAAAACATTCCTTTAAAATTATACTGTTGCTGCTTCCTGTTGTCATGGCTTTTTGACTCATGGCCAAACTGGTTTTTGATGTCCAAATTCATAATCAATATGTTGAAATATTGTGATATTTTGAAGACCAATACATAAACGTTACTCCCTACATATGTGTCACACTTGTATTCAGATGACTGCTAAATAAGTGAATTGAACTGCACACAGACCAACATTTACCAATCTTGTTCTCAAGACTGGAATTGATTAGCTTGTTTTACTGTACTCGATATCAAGCGCAAATGAATCGCTCACATCGATATTGTATTGAAATCAATGGAAGTGGGACAACAACCGCGGAGACATGTACTGTCTGCGCTTTTCTAACAGACAAACCTCAATGAACATGGGTATACTACATATATGTCGATAGATGGCAACTTTTCACAGCCATTTATCAACTTTATTGATAACGTTTATTTCGGTAGATGGCCATTGGCCAATAAGGAAAAGTAAACAGCACTATTTGGACTGGACAATTTCAGTGAATCACCACCTCACATTGAGGTTGGCTTTCATTTGAATGATAGCATAACCCTCAAATCCACTAATTAATGTGAGGCCACTGGTCCAGTGTCTATGCGGGTCCACACTTTTCAGTGTTAAATTAGCACACTGCTTAGTGTACAGCCTTATTTCCATATTTCCCAGAGTGCCTTGCCTATAACTG